>NC_091363.1:820668-895668 GCF_038502225.1 Cherax quadricarinatus
TTGTTGTTACTGCTGTTGTTGTTACTGCTGCTGCTGTTGTTGTTACTGCTGCTGTTGTTGTTACTGCTGCTGCTGTTGTTGTTACTGCTGCTGCTGCTGTTGTTACTGCTGCTGCTGTTGTTGTTACTGCTGCTGCTGCTGTTGTTACTGCTGCTGCTGTTGTTACTGCTGCTGCTGTTGTTGTTACTGCTGCTGCTGCTGTTGTTACTGCTGCTGCTGTTGTTGTTACTGCTGCTGCTGCTGTTGTTACTGCTGCTGCTGTTGTTACTGCTGCTGCTGTTGTTGTTACTGCTGCTGTTGTTACTGCTGCTGCTGCTGTTGTTACTGCTGCTGCTGTTGTTGTTACTGCTGCTGTTGTTGTTACTGCTGCTGTTGTTGTTACTGCTGCTGTTGTTACTGCTGCTGCTGCTGTTGTTACTGCTGCTGCTGTTGTTGTTACTGCTGCTGCTGCTGTTGTTACTGCTGCTGCTGTTGTTACTGCTGCTGCTGTTGTTGTTACTGCTGCTGCTGCTGTTGTTACTGCTGCTGCTGTTGTTGTTACTGCTGCTGCTGCTGTTGTTACTGCTGCTGCTGTTGTTACTGCTGCTGCTGTTGTTGTTACTGCTGCTGTTGTTACTGCTGCTGCTGCTGTTGTTACTGCTGCTGCTGTTGTTGTTACTGCTGCTGTTGTTGTTACTGCTGCTGTTGTTGTTACTGCTGCTGTTGTTACTGCTGCTGCTGCTGTTGTTACTGCTGCTGCTGTTGTTACTGCTGCTGCTGTTGTTACTGCTGCTGCTGTTGTTGTTACTGCTGCTGCTGTTGTTGTTACTGCTGCTGTTGTTGTTACTGCTGCTGCTGTTGTTGTTACTGCTGCTGCTGTTGTTACTGCTGCTGCTGTTGTTACTGCTGCTGCTGTTGTTACTGCTGCTGCTGTTGTTACTGCTGCTGCTGTTGTTACTGCTGCTGCTGTTGTTACTGCTGCTGCTGTTGTTACTGCTGCTGTTGTTGTTACTGCTGCTGCTGTTGTTACTGCTGCTGCTGTTGTTACTGCTGCTGCTGTTGTTACTGCTGCTGCTGTTGTTACTGCTGCTGCTGTTGTTACTGCTGCTGCTGTTGTTACTGCTGCTGCTGTTGTTACTGCTGCTGCTGCTGTTGTTACTGCTGCTGCTGTTGTTGTTACTGCTGCTGTTGTTGTTACTGCTGCTGCTGTTGTTGTTACTGCTGCTGCTGCTGTTGTTACTGCTGCTGCTGCTGTTGTTACTGCTGCTGCTGCTGTTGTTACTGCTGCTGCTGTTGTTACTGCTGCTGCTGTTGTTGTTACTGCTGCTGTTGTTACTGCTGCTGTTGTTGTTACTGCTGCTGCTGTTGTTGTTACTGCTGCTGCTGTTGTTACTGCTGCTGCTGCTGTTGTTACTGCTGCTGCTGTTGTTACTGCTGCTGCTGCTGTTGTTACTGCTGCTGCTGTTGTTGTTACTGCTGCTGTTGTTGTTACTGCTGCTGTTGTTGTTACTGCTGCTGTTGTTGTTACTGCTGCTGCTGTTGTTGTTACTGCTGCTGCTGTTGTTGTTACTGCTGCTGTTGTTGTTACTGCTGCTGCTGTTGTTGTTACTGCTGCTGCTGTTGTTGTTACTGCTGCTGTTGTTGTTACTGCTGCTGTTGTTGTTACTGCTGCTGCTGTTGTTGTTACTGCTGCTGTTGTTGTTACTGCTGCTGTTGTTGTTACTGCTGCTGTTGTTGTTACTGCTGCTGTTGTTGTTACTGCTGCTGTTGTTGTTACTGCTGCTGCTGTTGTTGTTACTGCTGCTGCTGCTGTTGTTACTGCTGCTGCTGTTGTTACTGCTGCTGCTGTTGTTACTGCTGCTGCTGTTGTTGTTACTGCTGCTGCTGTTGTTACTGCTGCTGCTGTTGTTACTGCTGCTGCTGTTGTTACTGCTGCTGCTGTTGTTGTTACTGCTGCTGCTGTTGTTGTTACTGCTGCTGCTGTTGTTGTTACTGCTGCTGCTGCTGTTGTTACTGCTGCTGCTGTTGTTACTGCTGCTGCTGTTGTTACTGCTGCTGCTGTTGTTGTTACTGCTGCTGCTGTTGTTGTTACTGCTGCTGCTGTTGTTACTGCTGCTGCTGTTGTTACTGCTGCTGCTGTTGTTGTTACTGCTGCTGCTGTTGTTGTTACTGCTGCTGCTGTTGTTACTGCTGCTGCTGCTGTTGTTACTGCTGCTGCTGTTGTTGTTACTGCTGCTGCTGTTGTTACTGCTGCTGCTGTTGTTGTTACTGCTGCTGTTGTTGTTACTGCTGCTGCTGTTGTTGTTACTGCTGCTGCTGCTGTTGTTACTGCTGCTGCTGCTGTTGTTACTGCTGCTGCTGCTGTTGTTACTGCTGCTGCTGTTGTTACTGCTGCTGCTGTTGTTACTGCTGCTGCTGCTGTTGTTACTGCTGCTGCTGTTGTTGTTACTGCTGCTGTTGTTGTTACTGCTGCTGCTGTTGTTACTGCTGCTGCTGCTGTTGTTACTGCTGCTGCTGTTGTTGTTACTGCTGCTGTTGTTGTTACTGCTGCTGCTGTTGTTGTTACTGCTGCTGCTGCTGTTGTTACTGCTGCTGCTGTTGTTACTGCTGCTGCTGCTGTTGTTACTGCTGCTGCTGTTGTTACTGCTGCTGCTGCTGTTGTTACTGCTGCTGCTGCTGTTGTTACTGCTGCTGCTGTTGTTACTGCTGCTGCTGTTGTTGTTACTGCTGCTGCTGCTGTTGTTACTGCTGCTGCTGTTGTTACTGCTGCTGCTGCTGTTGTTACTGCTGCTGCTGTTGTTACTGCTGCTGCTGTTGTTACTGCTGCTGCTGTTGTTGTTACTGCTGCTGCTGTTGTTGTTACTGCTGCTGCTGTTGTTGTTACTGCTGCTGCTGCTGTTGTTACTGCTGCTGCTGCTGTTGTTACTGCTGCTGCAGTACTGATTGCGACAAGGATTTTGGAGTTCCGGTTAGCAGTAATGTAAAGCCAAGACAACAGTACATAAGTGTTCGCAATAAAGCCAAGACAACAGTACATAAGTGTTCGCAATAAAGCCAAGACAACAGTACATAAGTGTTCGCAATAAAGCCAAGACAACAGTACATAAGTGTTCGCAATAAAGCGAACAGAATCCTTGGCTTCATATCAAGAAGTAAATGGACTGGTAAACGTACAGAGGAGGATGACAAAGTTGATCCCATGTATCAGAAATCTTCCCTATGAGGATAGACTGAGGACCTGAATCTGCACTCTCTAGAAAGGCGTAGAATTAGGGGGGATATGATTGAGGTGTATAAATGGAAAACAGAAATAAAGGAGATGTCAATAGCGTGCTAAAAATATCTAGCCAAGACAGGACTCGCAGCAATGGTTTTAAGTTGGAATAAGACACATGTGCAACATCTGGGTATCTTTATTGTAGACGTTTCGCCATCCAGTGGCTTTATCAATACAAATTCTAGGACATAACTTGAAGACAGTAGAACTATGTACAGAAGATGAGGTAATCAGTCCCTCAACCTAGGAGTAGGTGCGAAGAGCACCATAGTCGTGGAGATTCTGAAGCAGAAGAAAGGATCCTGGCGCTTATATAGTAACGTCAGGTGTAGCAGACGAGGGCATATTCACTGGTAGGCGGGATTCCCCAGTGGAAGTAGGTCCTTCCCAAAGAGATGGGTTAGTAGTAGTAGTAGTTGTCGTAGTCGTGAAGGTTATGTACATGTCCTCAGAATTAACCCATCTCTTTGGGAAGGACCTACTTCCACTGGGGAATCCCGCCTACCAGTGAATATGCCCTCGTCTGCTACACCTGACGTTACTATATAAGCGCCAGGATCCTTTCTTCTGCTTCAGAATCTCCACGACTATGGTGCTCTTCGCACCTACTCCTAGGTTGAGGGACTGATTACCTCATCTTCTGTACATAGTTCTACTGTCTTCAAGTTATGTCCTAGAATTTGTATTGATAAAGCCACTGGATGGCGAAACGTCTACAATAAAGATACCCAGATGTTGCACATGTGTCTTAATCTCATCTTGTCGGTATTATATACCATTCGTACACAAGTTGGAATAATTTAGAATCAGGAAGGATATAGGAAAACACTGGTTTGGTAATAGAGTTGTGGATGAGTACCGTCATAGAAGCTAAAACCTTGTGTAGTTTTAAAAATAGATAAATACATGAGTGGGTGTGGGTGGGTGTGAGTTGGACCGGACTAGCTTGTGTTAATAGGTCTGACGCCGTGCTCCTTCCTTAAGTGGATGTGACCTGACCTATGTTGGGTCATTGGCTTTAACCGGCCAGTAGGCCTGCTGCAGTGTTCCTTCTTTCTTATGTTCTGATGTTGTTGCTGCTGCTGGTGTTGGTGCTACTGTTGCTGCTGTTGCTATTGCCACTGTTGTTACTGTTGCCACTGTTGTTGCTGTTGCTTATGCTGCTGCTGCTTCTGTTACTACTACTATTACTACTACTACCACCATTACTACTACCACTACCATTACTATTACTATTACTACTACTACCATTACTACTACTACCATTACTGATATTACTACTACTACTATTACTACTATTACCATTACTACTACTACCATTACTGATATTACTAATACTACCATTACTGATATTACTACTACTACTATTACTACTACTAATAATAAATTACTAGAGAGTGAGTGAGGGAGGGGAGGGGGGGTGAGGGGTAGTCATTGTGTCAACAGTGATCTTGAAGACTGTTGGTGCCTCCGCAGTTTTGCATCATGGTCATTGAAGACAAATGCAATATAATACGATACTTTATTAACAGCGTTTCGCCCACACTGTTTTTTTCAAGTCAGAGAAACATAAAAGAGTATATATGTATGTATGTATATATATATTAGAGAGAGAGAGAGAGAGAGAGAGAGAGAGAGAGAGAGAGAGAGAGAGAGAGAGAGAGAGAGAGAGAGAGAGAGAGAGAGAGAGAGAGAGAGAGAGAGAGTCAAGTTAGGCCGGAGAATCAGGCTAGGTGTGTTAAAGTTTGTGTAATACACTTAAATACACGTATGAGGAGGGTTGGATTGAGAAGGACCTATCTAGTATGGGCCAGTAGGCCTACTTCAGTGCTGTATTCTATTGTTAGGTGGAATAACGATTCAGAAACTTGCTGGCAAGAGGGTCAGCGATTTTGTAGAAGTTTTGGCTGAAGTTGTTTGATATGCTATTTAGTGATGATTGCAGAACCCTGTGTTTTGATGTGTTTTCTTTCCTGAGAGTGAGCTGTACGCCATTGTAATTGATGAGAATATCTGTGTGAAATACGTTGTTCAAGTGGTCCATTCTGCTGGCATATTGGTGTTCAGAAATGTTCGTATGAAGATCTCTTGAGGTCACAATCGTTGCAGGGGATTACGTATACTTCTGCTGTGGTTTGGATTTGTTCATGGTGTCCCTTACTAGTGATGTCCTTGACCGTAATGGAGGCCACTAGTGATGGATACTTAGAATTTAGTGTTGGAGAGAATGCTGGAGATATGTTTAACAATAGAGTTGTTAAGAAGGACTATGTATCTTCTTTCGGTGGTGTCTCCTCGAAGTGAGTTTAAGTTAACATATGAATTTAAGTTGTGTGCGTGGCGCCTGCAGTCTCCAGTGAAGTAATGAGGATAACGAAGTGTAGGAAACATCTGTCCAAGGAGAGAGCATTCTTCAAGAAATTCAATGTTGTAGATACGGAAGGCAGGTAGGAAGAAGCCTATGATGATGTCAAGTTTAGTTTTGGTGTGGTGGTGGGAGTAGTAATAATGAAGATCCTGTTTATTGGCACGTTTGCGGTAGGCTTTGTAACATAGCTCATTATTAGATTCGCGGAGTAAAATATCGAGGATAGGGAGAGTGTTGTCTACTTCGTCGAGTGTGAATTGGAGAGAAGGTTCGACCTGGTTGAGTTTGTGTTGGAGTGCAGAGACGTTGAATATTGTAGGAGCTGTGATGAGAATATTATCAACACAATGGAGGCAGGTCACCCAAGAGGCAGGTCACACAGGAGACAGGTCACCCAGGAGGCAGGTCACCCAGGAGGGAATGATGGAGGAAAATCTCTCAGTTTCCAGACGTTCCATGTATAGGTTCGCCAGAACCCTTCGTGGGCTTCTCCCTGGAAGGGTTCCAGAGCCCAAACTGGACACATGCAATTGTTACAATGGCATTTAATCAATAGGGGTACTTACTGTCATCCTCAAGTAACCAAGCAAATTGCTCTGACTCCTCCACGAAGGGATATGAAATGTGTAACAGTGATAGATACGGCAAAATTCATAAGAGTAAAAATATTTTAGAATGGACCAATCTCTTGCAAATTAGAAGCACATCCAAATCCTTCCAGTATTTTTTATGATGGAACGATAGAAAGGTTTAATTAATGGGGAACCCACAGGCAGACTGAAAGTCTGTTGAAAGACAGAGATGGTAAAATAGGAACAGCAGACAGCAGCACTTTGTAGATAAGAACATAAGAACATAAGAAAGGAGGAACACTGCAGCAGGCCTGTTGGCCCATACTAAGCAGGTTCTTTACAATTCATCCCACTAACAATGTTGCTCTTAACTGTTTCTATGTTTAAAATTCTCCCTTTCAACAAATATTTAGTTGATGATTGATGTGTGTGAGAGCAGATGTAACCTGTCATGGCTTGACCCAGGTTAATATAGTTGCTGGTTGATGATTGATGTTTGTAAGAGCAGCGGGTGTGTACTTTTGTATAAGTCAATATTAGTGTGCAAGTGTGTGAGCCAGGGATGAGCTGAAGTGGGTCACTGAAGAGTATCACTGAAGAGTGTCACTGAAGTGGGTCACTGAAGTGTGTCACTGGAGTGGACAACTGGCAGTGAAGGTGGCAATACACTACCTTGTGGTACGCTGCTGCAATTAAAGTGACATACTATCTCTTTATATACTACTATATTAATCTTGATTACCTCCCATTTCACAAGCGCTATATTACTCCTACAGGTATAGCGCTTTCCCATAAATACAGACCTTGAATGTTATCACTGGCCTGTAGAAGGTAGACAGCGGCTTGTTAGCAGCAGTCAGTGGTACCATGACCAGACACGTTCAGTCAAGCCCATTCATGTACAGTCATGTTCAGTCAATCCCATTCATGTGCAGTCATGTGCAGTCAAAGAAACCAGCAAGTGATCTTTAATTCATGCGCCCCTTCATCCTGTGTGCTTGGCCTGGCATCCTGGTTCCCCGTGGCTGCCTTAGTGCCATCAGTGCCAGCCTGCCGTGTTTGCCTCTCCACGGTACCCAGGGTGGCACTGAGCAACCCAAAATACCTTGCTCTCGGCCCCGTGGCACCGTAAATACCAGAAGACATCAGTACATCTGTCAGCGGTCACATCACACAGACGCACGCACACACACACACACACACACACACACACACACACACACACACACACACACACACACACACACACACACACACACACACGCACACACAAGTATCCCTATATACCTCTGCTTTATATGTGTATATGTGTGTGTGTGTGTGTGTGCACTCACCTATTTGTGGTTGAAGGGGTCGATTCACAGTTCACTGGTCGCTACTGGGTCCACTCTCTCCCCGCTCCATGAGCTTTATCGTATTTCTTCTTAAAGCTATAGTGTGTGTGTGTGTGTGTGTGTGTGTGTGTGTGTGTGTGTGTGTGTGTGTGTTAATGAGTGAGCATCTCTTCATATCAACAGACCCGGGAACAGGTCAAACAAAATGAGGCCAGGATTACTACTCTGCTAGTGTGTATTATGTACCCAGATAATGAGGGGTCAGATATGTAGTTCACTGTGAACTTCTTGCTTCCTTGTGTGCTGAGATGATAACACTGAATATGTCAACACAGTCTGACTGTTACAGTACAACACTTAATGTCAACACGACTGTTGCAATGCAACACTGGACATGTCAACACAATCTGACTGTTACAGTACAACACCACATGTTAACACGACTTGCAGTACAACACTAAACATGTCAATACAAACTGAGCAGTGCAACACCAGTAGATCATTATTATATTCATGGAGGAAGCGATGAACCCATAGGAATTATAGAGGAAACCAGTTAATGAAAGACCAGTGATGGTGTTAGCCAGGAAGTAGTTACCTTCAAGCTGTGACATAGACTGAACAACACTGAGTGTGTGTAAGCTGTGGCATAGACTGAACAACACTGAGTGTGTGTAAGCTGTGACATAGACTGAACAACACTGAGTGTGTGTAAGCTGTGACATAGACTGATCAACACTGAGTGTGTGTAAGCTGTGACATAGACTGATCAACACTGAGTGTGTGTAAGCTGTGACATAGACTGATCAACACTGAGTGTGTGTAAACTGTGGCATAGACTGATCAACACTGAGTGTGTGTAAGCTGTGACATAGACTGAACAACACTGAGTGTGTGTAAGCTGTGACATAGACTGATCAACACTGAGTGTGTGTAAGCTGTGACATAGACTGATCAACACTGAGTGTGTGTAAACTGTGACATAGACTGATCAACACTGAGTGTGTGTAAGCTGTGACATAGACTGATCAACACTGAGTGTGTGTAAACTGTGACATAGACTGAACAACACTGAGTGTGTGTAAGCTGTTACATAGACTGAACAACACTGAGTGTGTGTAAGCTGTGACATAGACTGATCAACACTGAGTGTGTGTAAGCTGTGACATAGACAGATCAACACTGAGTGTGTGTAAGCTGTGACATAGACTGAACAACACTGTGTGTAAACTGTGACATAGACTGAACAACACTGAGTGTGTGTAAGCTGTGACATAGACTGAACAACACTGAGTGTGTGTAAGCTGTGACATAGACTGAACAACACTGAGTGTGTGTAAGCTGTGACATAGACTGAACAACACTGAGTGTGTGTAAGCTGTGACATAGACTGAACAACACTGAGTGTGTGTAAGCTGTGACATAGACTGAACAACACTGAGTGTGTGTAAGCTGTGACATAGACTGAACAACACTGAGTGTGTGTAAGCTGTGACATAGACTGAACAACACTGAGTGTGTGTAAGCTGTGACATAGACTGAACAACACTGAGTGTGTGTAAGCTGTGACATAGACTGATCAACACTGAGTGTGTGTAAGCTGTGACATAGACTGAACAACACTGAGTGTGTGTAAGCTGTGACATAGACTGAACAACACTGAGTGTGTGTAAGCTGTGACATAGACTGATCAACACTGAGTGTGTGTAAGCTGTGACATAGACTGAACAACACTGAGTGTGTGTAAGCTGTGACATAGACTGAACAACACTGAGTGTGTGTAAGCTGTGACATAGACTGAACAACACTGAGTGTGTGTAAGCTGTGACGTAGACTGAACAACACTGAGTGTGTGTAAGCTGTGACATAGACTGAACAACACTGAGTGTGTGTAAGCTGTGACATAGACTGAACAACACTGAGTGTGTGTAAGCTGTGACATAGACTGAACAACACTGAGTGTGTGTAAGCTGTGACATAGACTGATCAACACTGAGTGTGTGTAAGCTGTGACATAGACTGAACAACACTGAGTGTGTGTAAGCTGTGACATAGACTGAACAACACTGAGTGTGTGTAAGCTGTGACATAGACTGATCAACACTGAGTGTGTGTAAGGTGTGACATAGACTGAACAACACTGAGTGTGTGTAAGCTGTGACATAGACTGAACAACACTGTGTGTAAACTGTGACATAGACTGAACAACACTGAGTGTGTGTAAGCTGTGACATAGACTGAACAACACTGAGTGTGTGTAAGCTGTGACATAGACTGAACAACACTGAGTGTGTGTAAGCTGTGACATAGACTGAACAACACTGAGTGTGTGTAAGCTGTGACATAGACTGAACAACACTGAGTGTGTGTAAGCTGTGACATAGACTGATCAACACTGAGTGTGTGTAAGCTGTGACATAGACTGATCAACACTGAGTGTGTGTAAGCTGTGACATAGACTGAACAACACTGAGTGTGTGTAAGCTGTGACATAGACTGATCAACACAGTGTGTGTAAACTGTGACATAGACTGATCAACACAGTGTGTGTAAACTGTGACATAGACTGATCAACACTGAGTGTGTGTAAACTGTGACATAGACTGAACAACACTGAGTGTGTGTAAACTGTGACATAGACTGATCAACACTGAGTGTGTGTAAACTGTGACATAGACTGAACAACACTGAGTGTGTGTAAGCTGTGACATAGACTTAACAACACTGAGTGTGTGTAAGCTGTGACATAGACTTAACAACACTGAGTGTGTGTAAACTGTGACATAGACTTAACAACACTGAGTGTAAGCTGTGACATAGACTGATCAACACTGAGTGTGTGTAAGCTGTGACAATCCTTGTCGTCAGCCAGCTGATGTTAACTACAAGGCTTGCAACATGACTGTATAAAGCTCAACACAGCAACATGACTGTATAAAGCTCAACACAGCAACATGACTGTATAAAGCTCAACACAGCAACATGACTGTATAAAGCTCAACACAGCAACATGACTGTATAAAGCTCAACACAGCAACATGACTGTATAAAGCTCAACACAGCAACATGGCTGTATAAAGCTCAACACAGCAACATGACTGTATAAAGCTCAACACAGCAACATGACTGTATAAAGCTCAACACAGCAACATGACTGTATAAAGCTCAACACAGCAACATGACTGTATAAAGCTCAACACAGCAACATGACTGTATAAAGCTCAACACAGCAACATGACTGTATAAAGCTCAACACAGCAACATGACTGTATAAAGCTCAACACAGCAACATGACTGTATAAAGCTCAACACAGCAACATGGCTGTATAAAGCTCAACACAGCAACATGACTGTATAAAGCTCAACACAGCAACGTGACTGTATAAAGCTCAACACAGCAACATGACTGTATAAAGCTCAACACAGCAACATGACTGTATAAAGCTCAACACAGCAACGTGACTGTATAAAGCTCAACACAGCAACATGACTGTATAAAGCTCAACACAGCAACGTGACTGTATAAAGCTCAACACAGCAACATGACTGTATAAAGCTCAACACAGCAACATGACTGTATAAAGCTCAACACAGCAACATGACTGTATAAAGCTCAACACAGCAACATGACTGTATAAAGCTCAACACAGCAACATGACTGTATAAAGCTCAACACAGCAACATGACTGTATAAAGCTCAACACAGCAACATGACTGTATAAAGCTCAACACAGCAACGTGACTGTATAAAGCTCAACACAGCAACATGACTGTATAAAGCTCAACACAGCAACGTGACTGTATAAAGCTCAACACAGCAACATGACTGTATAAAGCTCAACACAGCAACATGGCTGTATAAAGCTCAACACAGCAACATGACTGTATAAAGCTCAACACAGCAACGTGACTGTATAAAGCTCAACACAGCAACATGACTGTATAAAGCTCAACACAGCAACATGACTGTATAAAGCTCAACGCAGCAACGTGACTGTATAAAGCTCAACACAGCAACATGACTGTATAAAGCTCAACACAGCAACATGACTGTATAAAGCTCAACACAGCAACGTGACTGTATAAAGCTCAACACAGCAACATGACTGTATAAAGCTCAACACAGCAACATGACTGTATAAAGCTCAACACAGCAACATGACTGTATAAAGCTCAACACAGCAACATGACTGTATAAAGCTCAACGCAGCAACGTGACTGTATAAAGCTCAACACAGCAACGTGACTGTATAAAGCTCAACACAGCAACATGACTGTATAAAGCTCAACACAGCCAGTTGTTCCAATCAAAGATTATTTTTCTATCTTATCTTTCTGGAGTATTGTCGCTGGTATGACCAGATCCAGCAGCGGTGTAGTAGTTTACCGGACGAGGAGGAGGCTGGAGGATGGACGATGGAGGCAGTGGAGTTCTCATGAGGCTGGAGGATGGACGATGGAGGCAGTGGAGTTCTCATGAGGCTGGACGATGGGCGATGGAGGCAGTGGAGTTCTCATGAGGCTGGAGGATGGACGATGGAGGCAGTGGAGTTCTCATGAGGCTGGAGGATGGACGATGGAGGCAGTGGAGTTCTCATGTTTGAGAGCAATGTGTGGTTTTAATATTATACCTAAAATAATGAAGACAACAACAGTGTGAGCTTAGAAGACAGTATATGTAGCTAAGTCTTGCTAGCAGAAGGTTTCATCCAAGGGACGGGCAGTCATGTACAACGGGTGCTTCAAGAAAACCCTTTCCTGTGGGTATAACCTTGTACCAGTTTTTTCTGAATTTAGTTTCTTCTGGCCATTTGTGGACATTTTACGCCTATATAGGGTGTGGGATTACAAAAGATATTATTGAAAGGCCGGAGGAGAGGTTGTTGAAGTGGTTTGCTCGTTTAGGAAGGATGGAGGAGAAGGATGATTAAATCCGTAGTGGAGGAGAGGTGTAGAGGTCGTCCTAGGATGTGTTGTAGGGACAGTGTACATAGACACCCACTGTCTTCACATATCAATATGCAGCTATGTTAACCTGGATCAAGGTATGGCAGGTTACATCTGCCTCACACATCAGTCATCAATATGCAGCTATGTTAACCTGGAGCAAGCCATGATAGGTTACATCTGCCTCACACATGGTGGCAATGTTGAGGCAGTATCATGGTAATATTGGAGTTGAGTTAAGAATGAATGGATATCATTATATCATCTACCTTGCTTGGCTTGATGCCAGGCCGTGTAGATATAATGAGGGGTAATAACTTTGTATTGACTGTGAAGACTCATGTGAACGATGCGAGGAAAATAACTGAGAAACTCGCAGCACTGAGACACAGTTACTTCTTCCTGCTCGACAACATACACTGTAAAACTCTCTACGAGGCACCAGTTTGCTCTTACCCTGAGTATGCACCACTCTACTTGACTGTCTGCTTTCCAGTCTTATTTGCCAAGTTCAGACAAGGTAGTGAACCGTGTTAGGTGACTCTTCTCTTGCCTTGACCCGACCTAGTTGGATCTGTCATTCCAGCAGAGCCTTGAACACCAAAGATGTCAGTGACCTTTCCTTTATGTGCATGAAGAATGTTTTCCAGGTCTCACACATGGTTCCACTTTGTGGACAGCGACAAGACAGCTATTACACCATATGACGGGCAGCTATCAGCAGTCTCACTAGATATGTAACTTGCCCAAGGCTTTCTTCCCGTTTGCCTCTTTAGTTCTGGTTGTGGGTTACTCTGTTTCTGGTTGTCTGTTGTTTGTCTCTGCCTGTTTCTTGTGTGTGTGTGTTTACTCACCTAAATGTGGTTGCAGGGGTCGATTCATAGCTCCTGGCCCCGGCGCCTCACTGGTTGCTACTAGGTCCACTCTCTCCCTGCTCCATGAGCTTTATCATGCCTCATCTTAAAACTATGTATGGATCCAGCTTCCACTACCTCACTCTCCAGACTATTCCACTTCCTGACAACTCTGTGTTTGAAGAAATACTTCCTAACATCCCTTTGACTTATCGGAGTCTTCAGCTTCCAATTGTGACCCCTTGTTGCTGTGTCCCATCTCTGGAACATCCTGTCTCTGTCCACATGTCAATTCTTCTAAATATTTTAGATGTTCATATCATGTACTCCCTATCCCTCCTGTCCTCCACTGTCGTCAGATGTGTGTGTGTGTGAGAGAGAGAGAGAGAGAGAGAGAGAGAGAGAGAGAGAGTGTGTGTGTGTGTGTGTGTGTTCTCAGTACGGAAGGTTTTAGGCTATTGCTCTCTCACTTTTGTTTTTATATAATTGTGTCAAAGGTCAGAGTGACGTAATGTTTGAGTATAGCACTCAACCTCAGAAGTCACGCTGGCTGAAATTACCAGAGGCGCGTAGTGTGTGTACTCACCTAGTTGAGGTTGCAGGGGTCGATTCCAAGCTCCTGGCCCCGCCTCTTCACTGGTCGCTACTAGGTCACTCTCCCTGAACCACTACATCGCTTCCCAAACTATTCCACTTCCTGACTACTCTGTGGCTGAAGAAATACTTCCTAACATCCCTGTGATTCATCTGTGTCTTCAACTTCCAACTGTGTCCCCTTGTTGCTGTGTCCCATCTCTGGAACATCCTGTCTTTGTCCACCTCGTCAATTCCTCTCAGTATTTTGTAAGTCGTTATCATGTCCCCCCTATCTCTCCTGTCCTCCAGTGTCGTCAGGTTGATTTCCCTTAACCTCTCCTCGTAGGACATACCTCTTAGCTCCGGGACTAGTCTTGTTGCAAACCTTTGCACTTTCTCTAGTTTCTTTACGTGCTTGGCTAGGTGTGGGTTCCAGACTGGTGCCGCATACTCCAATATGGGCCTAACGTACACGGTGTACAGGGTCCTGAACGATTCCTTATTAAGATGTCGGAATGCTGTTCTGAGGTTTGCTAGGCGCCCATATGCTGCAGAAGTTATTTGGTTGATGTGCGCTTCAGGAGATGTGCCTGGTGTTATATTCCCCCCAAGATCCTTTACCGTGAGTGAGGTTTGTAGTCTCTGGCCCCCTAGACTGTACTCCGTCTGCGGTCTTCTTTGCCCTTCCACAATCTTCATGACTTTGCACTTCGTGGGGTTGAACTCCAGGAGCCAGTTGTTGGACCAGGTCTACAGCCTGTCCAGATTCCTTTGTAGTTCTGCCTGGTCTTCGATCGAATTAATTCTTCTCATCAACTTCACATCATCTGCAAACAGGGACACTTCGGAGTCTATTCCTTCTGTCATGTTCACAAATACCAGAAACAGCACTGGTCCTAGGACTGACCCCTGTGGGACCCCGCTGGTCACAGGTGCCCACTCTGACACCTCGCCACGTACCATGACTCGCTGCTGTCTTCCTGACAAGTATTCCCTGATCCATTGTAGTGCCTTCCCTGTTATCCCTGCTTGGTCCTCCAGTTTTTGCACTAATCTCTTGTGTGGAACTGTGTCAAACGCCTTTTTGCAGCCCAAGAAAATGCAATCCACCCACCCCTCTCTCTCTCTCTCTTGTCTTACTGCTGTCACCATGTCATAGAACTCCAGTAGGTTTGTGATACAGGATTTCCCATCCCTGAAACCATGTTGGCTGCTGTTGATGTGTGTGTGTGTGTGTGTGTGTGTGTGTGTGTGTGTGTGTGTGTGTGTGTGTGTGTGTGTGTGTGTGTGTGTGTGTGTGTGCGTGCGCGTGCGTGTGCGTGTGTGTACTCACCTAATTGTAGTTGCAGGGGTCGAGACTCAGCTCCTGGCCCTGCCTCTTCACTGAACGCTACTAGGTCCTCTCTCTCCCTGCTCCATGAGCTTTATCATACCTTGTCTTAAAGCTATGTATGGTTCCTGCCTCCACTACATCACTCGCCAGACTGTTCCACTTCCTGACCACTCTGTGACTGAATAAATGCTTCCTAACATCCCTGTGACTCATCTGAGTCTTCAACTTTCAAGAGTGACCCCTTGTTTCTGTGTTCCCTCTCTGGAATATCTTGTCTCTGTCCACCTTGTGTGGACAGAGACAAGATATTCCCTCCTGGCCTCCAGTGTCGTCAGGCGGATTTCCCTCAACCTTTCTTCATAAGACATTCCCCTTAGCTCTGGAACTAACCTTGTCGCAAACCTTTGCACTTTCTCTAATTTCTTAACGTGCTTGACCCGGTGCGGATTCCAAACTGGTGCTGCATACTCCAGTATGGGCCTGATGTACACGGTGTGCAGTGTCTTGAAAGATTCCTTACTTAGGTATTGGAATGTTAATCTCAGGTTTTCCAGGCGCCCATATGCTGCAGCAGTTATCTGGTTGATGTGTGCTTCCGGAGATGTGTTCGGTGTTATACTCACGCCAAGATCTTTCTCCTTGAGCGAGCTTTGCAGTCGTTGGCCACCTAGCCTATACTCTGTCTGAGGTCTTCTTTGCCCTTCCCCGATCTTCATGACTTTGCATTTGGCAGGTTGAATTCGAGAAGCCAGTTGCTGGATCACGTGTCCAGCCTGTCCAGTTGGGTTGTCCAGTGTACTAATGTTCAACGTACCAGTGAGTTGTTCACTGTATCAGTGGGTTGTTCATTGTACCAGTGGGTTGTTCAATGTACCAGTGGGTTGTTCATTGTACCAGTGGGTTCATTGTACCAGTGGGTTGTTCATTGTACCAGTGGGTTCAGTGTACCAGTGGGTTCATTGTAGCAGTGGGTTGTTCATTGTACCAGTGGGTTTGAAGAATTGAGAGACACTTATGCAACACATGGGAATCTTATATACTGCGGTGAGATGAGTTGAAGCAGGAGGAGGTGAGATCACAGTGGGACCTGCCACTAGTGTAAGTAGGTCGTCGTCCAAAGGTTGGGCAAGCGTTGAAGTCTTTGTACCAAGATTCCATGATGTTGCAGTGTCTGACAGAAGTGATGAATGGTTTTGAAAACCGACAAGTTGAAGAATTGAGACACTTATGCAACACATGGGAACCATTCATCACTTCTGTCAGACACTGCAACATCATGGAATCTTGGTACAAAGACTTCAACGCTTGCCCAACCTTTGGACGACGACCTACTTACACTAGTGGCAGGTCCCACTGTGATCTCACCTCCTCCTGCTTCAACTCATCTCACCGCAGTATATAAGCCACCTCTCTGGCCCTATGCTGCACTTCCTACAAGAGTGATGGACTGAACACATCGATTCCAGGTTGAGGGACTGATTACCTCGAACTTCTACTCCATTTACCCATTTCTACTTTGTATTGGACTGATGAAGCCACTGTGTGGCGAAACGTTTCTTCAATAAAGATTCCCATGTGTTGCATAAGTGTCTCAATTCTTCAACTTGTCGGTTTTCAAAACCATTCATCACCAGTGGGTTTGTTGTTTATTGATCCAGTGGGCTCATTGTTCAGGTGGGTTGTTCATTGCTCAGTGGGAGTATTGCTTCTTGTACCGGTGGGTTCTCTTTCCCAGTGGGTTTGTTCATTGTTTCACTGGGTTTGTTGTTCATTGTACCATTAGAGTCATTGTCCGAGGGAGAGCCCCACCAGTTCTCTGATTTGATTATCAGAGAATTTTGATACATCGGTCCGTTGTGCAGCGTGAATAATGGTCCAGGACCGAGAGAGAGAGAGAGAGAGAGAGAGAGAGAGAGAGAGAGAGAGAGAGAGAGAGAGAGAGAGAGAGAGAGAGCGCACTGTTTACCACGGGAAGTGTGGTGCGTGGGAGAAGGAAGATGAGGCTGAGGTGGAGATGATGGTGGTAGTGGTGGTGGTGGTGGTGGTGGTGGTGGTGGAGGTTGTGTTGGTGGTGGTGGTGGAGGTTGGAAACATAAACACATGCAGTTTAATGTGATCCTTTATTGACAACGTTTCGCCCACACAGTGGGCTTTTTCAAGTCATACACAGATCTACCTGGGGTGGAAGATACGGGAGTAATTATAGGCTTCTTCCTGCGCGCACTCAGAATCTGCAGCAATGAGTTCCTTGAGGAAGAATGCACTATAATTGAACAAGTATTTTCTAAACTCCACTATCCTCGTCACTTCATCAGAGACTGCAGACGGCGGGCATTAAACATCTTCAACACACCCAGAGAAGACACTGCCGAGAAGAGATACATAGTCCTCCCCATCAACTCCATTGCCAAACATGTTTCCAACATCTTTTTCAATACATCATTCCAAGTATCTACCTCCACAACCACGACCATCAAGGACATCACCAGTAGTAGACAGGACAAGCTTCCATCCTCTGCAGGAGTATACATAATCCCTTGTAATGACTGCAACAAATTATACGTGGGCGAAACATCAAGAGACCTCCAAACACGTATTTCAGAACACCAATACGCAAGCAGGACTGACGATACAAGGAATGCCTGTGTACAACATCGCAGTTCACACAACCATTTAATTAACTACAGAAACTCAAGACTTATCGCCACAGAAGACAACACTCAATACCGAAGAATCCTGGAATCATCGCTTATCTCTATAACCAACAATTTCAACCAGAACAACGGCTTCTATAACATAGCTGAACCACTCGCCAAGAAACTTCTTCATCGCTATCCCACATAAGAACATAGAACACTGCAGAAGGTCTACTCACAACTTGTCCAATACCCCTGCCAAGCTACCCAAGACTCTATAACTCCACCCGGTAGATCATCGGATGCAGCATTCTTCACCTGACCTCAACATTCTGAATCTGACTATAAATACTCCCGTATCTTCCACCCCAGGTAGATCTGTGTATGACTTGAAAAAGCCCACTGTGTGGGCGAAACGTTGTCAATAAAGGATCACATTAAACTGCATATGTGTTTATGTTTCCAGTGTGTCGGTATTTTATACCATTTATTTTTCGTGGTGGAGGTTGTGTTGGTGGTGATGGTGGAGGTTGTATTGGTGGTGGAGGTTGTGTTGGTGGTGGTGGTGGAGGTTGTGTTGGTGGTGGTGGTGGAGGTTGTGTTGGTGGTGGTGGTGGAGGTTGTGTTGGTGGTGGTGGTGGAGGTTGTGTTGGTGGTGGTGGTGGTTGTGTTGGTGGTGGTGGTGGAGGTTGTGTTGGTGGTGGTGGAGGTTGTGTTGGTGGAGGTGGTGGAGGTTGTGTTGGTGGTGGTGGAGGTTGTGTTGGTGGTGGTGGTGGAGGTTGTGTTAGTGGTGGTGGTGGAGGTGGTGGTGGTGGAGGTTGTGTTGGTGGTGGTGGAGGTTGTGTTGGTGGTGGTGGTGGAGGTTGTGTTGGTGGTGGTGGTGGAGGTTGTGTTGGTGGTGGTGGTGGAGGTTGTGTTGGTGGAGGTGGTGGTGGTGGAGGTTGTGTTGGTGGTGGTGGTGGAGGTGGTGGTGGTGGTGGAGGTTGTGTTGGTGGTGGTGGAGGTTGTGTTGGTGGTGGTGGAGGTTGTGTTGGTGGTGGTGGTTGAGGTTGTGTTGGTGGTGGTGGTGGAGGTTGTGTTGGTGGTGGTGGTGGAGGTTGTGTTGGTGGTGGTGGAGGTTGTGTTGGTGGTGGTGGTGGTTGAGGTTGTGTTGGTGGTGGTGGTGGAGGTTGTGTTGGTGGTGGTGGTGGAGGTTGTGTTGGTGGTGGTGGTTGAGGTTGTGGTGGTGGAGGTTGTGTTGGTGGTGGTGGTGGAGGTTGTGTTGGTGGTGGTGGTGGAGGTTGTGTTGGTGGTGGTGGTGGAGGTTGTGTTGGTGGTGGAGGTTGTGTTGGTGGTGGTGGAGGTTGTGTTGGTGGTGGTGGTGGTGGTGGAGGTTGTGTTGGTGGTGGTGGTGGAGGTTGTGTTGGTGGTGGTGGAGGTTGTGTTGGTGGAGGTGGTGGAGGTTGTGTTGGTGGTGGTGGTGGTGGAGGTTGTGTTGGTGGTGGTGGTGGAGGTTGTGTTTGTGATGGTGGTAGTGGTGGTGGTGGTGGTGGAGGTTGTGTTGGTGGTAGTGGTGGAGGTTGTGTTTGTGATGGTGGTAGCTGTGGAGGTTGTGTTTGTGATGGTGGTAGTGGAGGTTGTGTTTGTGTTGGCGGTAGTGGTGGAGGTTGTGTTTGTGATGGTGGTAGCTGTGGAGGTTGTGTTTGTGATGGTGGTAGTGGTGGTTGTGTTTGTGTTGGTGGTAGTGGTGGAGGTTGTGTTTGTGTTGGTTGCAGTGGTGGAGGTTGTGTTTGTGTTGGTGGTGGAGGTTGTGTTGGTGGTGGTGGTGGAGGTTGTGTTGGTGGAGGTGGTGGTGGTGGAGGTTGTGTTGGTGGCGGTGGTGGAGGTTGTGTTGGTGGTGGTGGTGGAGGTTGTGTTGGTGGTAGTGGTGGAGGTTGTGTTGGTGGTAGTGGTGGAGGTTGTGTTTGTGTTGGTGGTAGTGGTGGAGGTTGTGTTTGTGTTGGTGGTAGTGGTGGAGGTTGTGTTTGTGTTGGTGGTAGTGGTGGAGGTTGTGTTTGTGTTGGTGGTAGTGGTGGAGGTTGTGTTTGTGTTGGTGGTAGTGGTGGTGGTGGAGGTTGTGTTGGTGGCGGTGGTGGAGGTTGTGTTGTTGGTGGTGGTGGAGGTTGTGTTGGTGGTGGTGGTGGAGGTTGTGTTGGTGGTGGTGGTGGAGGTTGTGTTGGTGGTGGAGGTTGTGTTGGTGGTGGTGGTGGAGGTTGTGTTGGTGGTGGTGGAGGTTGTGTTGGTGGTGGTGGAGGTTGTGTTGGTGGTGGTGGTGGAGGTTGTGTTGGTGGTGGTGGAGGTTGTGTTGGTGGAGGTGGTGGTGGTGGAGGTTGTGTTGGTAGTGGTGGTGGAGGTTGTGTTGGTGGAGGTGGTGGTGGTGGAGGTTGTGTTGGTGGTGGTGGAGGTGGTGATGGTGGAGGTTGTGTTGGTGGCGGTGGTGGAGGTTGTGTTGTTGGTGGTGGTGGAGGTTGTGTTGGTGGTGGTGGTGGAGGTTGTGTTGGTGGTGGTGGTGGAGGTTGTGTTGGTGGTGGAGGTTGTGTTGGTGGTGGTGGTGGAGGTTGTGTTGGTGGTGGTGGAGGTTGTGTTGGTGGTGGTGGAGGTTGTGTTGGTGGTGGTGGTGGAAGTTGTGTTGGTGGTGGTGGAGGTTGTGTTGGTGGTGGAGGTTGTGTTGGTGGTGGTGGTGGAGGTTGTGTTGGTGGTGGTGGTGGTGGAGGTTGTGTTGGTGGAGGTGATGGTGGTGGAGGTTGTGTTGGTGGTGGTGGTGGAGGTTGTGTTGGTGGAGGTGGTGGTGGTGGAGGTTGTGTTGGTGGTGGTGGTGGGCATCAGCTGAGCACGAGTTGTGAAGAGTTGGTGAGGTGAGGGAGGGAGCGCTGGAGGTGGATGATGGGGGGAGGAGGGGGTTATCAGGTGTATCTTTGAGAGGATGAGGGGGGAGGGGGGAGGGGACTGAAGATTGAAGAGACAAGAATTGAACAAGTAAAGGGATTGGAAAAGTGAGAGATTGGGGAAGTGGTAGAGACTGGGGTAATAAGGGGTGGAAACTGGGGTAATCAGGGGTTGAAACTAGGGTAATCAGGGGTAGAAACTGGGGTAATCAGGGGTAGAAACTAGGGTAATAAGGGGTAGAAACTGGGGTAATCAGGGGTAGAAACTGGGGTAATAAGGGGTGGAAACTGGGGTAATCAGGGGTTGAAACTAGGGTAATCAGGGGTAGAAACTGGGGTAATCAGGGGTAGAAACTGGGGTAATAAGGGGTGGAAACTGGGGTAATCAGGGGTTGAAACTAGGGTAATCAGGGGTAGAAACTGGGGTAATCAGGGGTAGAAACTAGGGTAATAAGGGGTAGAAACTGGGGTAATCAGGGGTAGAAACTGGGGTAATCAGGGATAGAAACTGGGGTAATTAGGGGTAAAAACTGGGGGGTAATCAGGGGTGGAAACTGGGGGTAATCAGGGGTAGAAACTGGGGTAATCAGGGGTAGAAACTGGGGTAATCATGGGTAGAAACTGGGGTAATCAGGGGTAGAAACTGGGGTAATCAGGGGTAGAAACTGGGGTAATCAGGGGTAGAAACTGGGGTAATCAGGGGTAGAAACTGGGGTAATCATGGGTAGAAACTGGGGTAATCAGGGGTAGAAACTGGGGCAATCAGGGGTAGAAACTGGGGTAATCAGGGGTAGAAACTGGGGTAATCAGGGGTAGAAACTGGGGTAATCAGGGGTAGAAACTGGGGTAATCAGGGGTAGAAACTGGGGTAATCAGGGGTAGAAACTGGGGTAATCAGGGGTAGAAACTGGGGTAATCAGGGGTAGAAACTGGGGTAATCAGGGGTAGAAACTGGGGTAATCAGGGGTAGAAACTGGGGTAATCAGGGGTAGAAACTGGGGTAATCAGGGGTAGAAACTGGGGTAATCAGGGGTAGAAACTGGGGTAATCAGGGGTAGAAACTGGGGTAATCAGGGGTAGAAACTAGGGTAATCAGGGGTAGAAACTGGGGTAATCAGGGGTAGAAACTGGGGTAATCAGGGGTAGAAACTGGGGTAATCAGGGGTAGAAACTGGGGTAATCAGGGGTAGAAACTGGGGTAATCATGGGTACTCTTCCATTAAGAGCGCTTCTCTGGGGTGGAAGTTGTAGAGATTTTTAACAGTTTTGGTTAATAATGTTAATATATGTAGTAAGATCAGAGTAAACAAGTGATATTATAATATACAAAACAACCACTGTAAAAATGTATCACAATATACAAAACGACCACTGTGAAAAAAATAATGAACATGGAAGTGCTTCCGTCATTCTTCACATTATCTCAGTTCCTTGATGATGTGAGAAACCACGAAAGCGCTTGGATGTTTACTATTTTTTTCACAGTAGTTGTTTTGCATTGTTAATATATCTTGATGACTCCAGGTTTATGGCCCTGGCGGCCCGGACCATGACCAGGCCTCGTCGTGAATCAGGGCCTGATCAACCAGGTTGTTACTGCTGGCCGCACATCAGCCAATGTACGAACCACAGTCAGGCTGGTCGGAGACTGACTTTAGGTGTCTGGCCAGCTCCCTCTTGAAGACAGCTAGGGATGTTGAAGACAGCCAGGAGTGTTGAAGACAGCCAGGGATGTTGAAGACAGCCAGGAGTGTTGAAGACAGCCAGGAGTGTTGAAGACAGCCAGGAGTGTTGAAGACAGCCAGGAGTGTTGAAGACAGCCAGGAGTGTTGAAGACAGCCAGGGATGTTCAAGACAGCCAGGAGTGTTGAAGACAGCCAGGGATGTTGAAGACAGCCAGGGATGTTGAAGACAGCCAGGAGTGTTGAAGACAGCCAGGAGTGTTGAAGACAGCCAGGAGTGTTGAAGACAGCCATGAGTGTTGAAGACAGCCAGGAGTGTTGAAGACAGCCAGGAGTGTTGAAGACAGCCAGGAGTGTTGAAGACAGCCAGGGATGTTCAAGACAGCCAGGAGTGTTGAAGACAGCCAGGGATGTTGAAGACAGCCAGGGATGTTGAAGACAGCCAGGAGTGTTGAAGACAGCCAGGAGTGTTGAAGACAGCCAGGAGTGTTGAAGACAGCCAGGAGTGTTGAAGACAGCCAGGAGTGTTGAAGACAGCCAGGAGTGTTGAAGACAGCCAGGGATGTTCAAGACAGCCAGGAGTGTTGAAGACAGCCAGGGATGTTGAAGACAGCCAGGAGTGTTGAAGACAGCCAGGAGTGTTGAAGACAGCCAGGGGTGTTGAAGACAGCCAGGAGTGTTGAAGACAGCCAGGAGTGTTGAAGACAGCCAGGAGTGTTGAAGACAGCCAGGAGTGTTGAAGACAGCCAGGAGTGTTGAAGACAGCCAGGGGTGCTGAAGACAGCCAGGGATGTTGAAGACAGCCAGGGATGTTGAAGACAGCCAGGGGTGTTGAAGACAGCCAGGGATGTTGAAGACAGCCAGGGATGTTGAAGACAGCCAGGAGTGTTGAAGACAACCAGGGATGTTGAAGACAGCCAGGAGTGTTGAAGACAGCCAGGGATGTTGAAGACAGCCAGGGATGTTGAAGACAGCCAGGGATGTTGAAGACAGCCAGGAGTGTTGAAGACAGCCAGGGGTGCTGAAGACAGCCAGGAGTGTTGAAGACAGCCAGGGGTGTTGAAGACAGCCAGGGATGTTGAAGACAGCCAGGGATGTTGAAGACAGCCAGGGATGTTGAAGACAGCCAGGGATGTTGAAGACAGCCAGGGATGTTGAAGACAGCCAGGGATGTTGAAGACAGCCAGGGATGTTGAAGACAGCCAGGGATGTTGAAGACAGCCAGAAGTGTTGAAGACAGCCAGGGGTGCTGAAGACAGCCAGGAGTGTTGAAGACAGCCAGGGGTGTTGAAGACAGCCAGGAGTGTTGAAGACAGCCAGGGGTGTTGAAGACAGCCAGGGATGTTGAAGACAGCCAGGAGTGTTGAAGACAGCCAGGGATGTTGAAGACAGCCAGGAGTGTTGAAGACAGCCAGGGATGTTGAAGACAGCCAGGAGTGTTGAAGACAGCCAGGAGTGTTGAAGACAGCCAGGAGTGTTGAAGACAGCCAGGGATGTTGAAGACAGCCAGGAGTGTTGAAGACAGCCAGGGATGTTCAAGACAGCCAGGAGTGTTGAAGACAGCCAGGGATGTTGAAGACAGCCAGGAGTGTTGAAGACAGCCAGGAGTGTTGAAGACAGCCAGGAGTGTTGAAGACAGCCAGGGATGTTGAAGACAGCCAGGAGTGTTGAAGACAGCCAGGGATGTTGAAGACAGCCAGGAGTGTTGAAGACAGCCAGGGGTGCTGAAGACAGCCAGGAGTGTTGAAGACAGCCAGGGATGTTGAAGACAGCCAGGAGTGTTGAAGACAGCCAGGGGTGTTGAAGACAGCAGCCCGGGGTGTTGAAAACAGCAGCCAGGGGTGTTGAAGACAGCCAGGAGTGTTGAAAACAGCTAGGAGTGTTGAAGACAGCCAGGGGTGTTGAAGACAGCAGCCAGGGGTGTTGAAAACAGCAGCCTGGGGTGTTCAAGACAGCCAGGGGTGTTGAAGACAGCAAGGAGTGTTGAAGACAGCCAGGAGTGTTGAAGACAGCCAGGGGTGTTGAAGACAACCAGGAGTGTTGAAGACAGCCAGGGGTGTTGAAGACAGCTAGGAGTGTTGAAGACAGCCAGGGGTGTTGAAGACAGCAAGGGGTGTTGAAGACAGCAAGGGGTGTTGAAGACAGCCAGGGGTGTTGAAGACAGCAAGGGGTGTTGAAGACAGCCAGGAGTGTTGAAGACAGCCAGGAGTGTTGAAGACAGCCAGGAGTGTTGAAGACAGCCTGGGGTGTTGAAGACAGCCAGGGGTGTTGAAGACAGCCAGGAGTGTTGAAGACAGCCAGGGGTGTTGAAGACAGCCAGGAGTGTTGAAGACAGCAGGCAGGGGTGTTCAAGACAACAAGGGGTGTTGAAGACAGCAAGGGGTGTTGAAGACAGCCAGGAGTGTTGAAGACAGCCAGGGGTGTTGAAGACAGCAGCCAAGGGTGTTGAAGACAGCCAGGGGTGTTGAAAGACACCCAGGGGTGTTGAAGACAGCCAAGGGTGTTGAAAGACACCCAGGGGTGTTGAAGACAGCCAGGGGTGTTGAAAAACAGCCAGGGGTGATGAAGACAGCCAAGGGTGTTGAAGACAGCCAGGGGTGTTGAAGACAGCCAGGGGTGTTGAAGACAGCCAGGGGTGTTGAAGACAGCCAGGGGTGTTGAAGACAGCCAGGGGTGTTGAAGACAGCCAGGGGTGTTGAAGACAGCCAGGGGTGTTGAAGACAGCCAGGGGTGTTGAAGACAGCCAGGGGTGTTGAAGACAGCCAGGGGTGTTGAAGACAGCCAGGGGTGTTGAAGACAGCCTGGGGTGTTGAAGACAGCCTGGGGTGTTAAAGACAGCCAGGGGTGTTGAAGACAGCCAGGGGTGTTGAAGACAGCCAGGGGTGTTGAAGACAGGCAGGGGTGTTGAAGACAGCCAGGGGTGTTGAAGACAGCCAGGGGTGTTGAAAACAGCCAGGGGTGTTGAAAACAGCCAGGGGTGTTGAAGACAGCCAGGGGTGTTGAAGACAGCCTGGGGTGTTGAAGACAGCCAGGGGTGTTGAAGACAGCCAGGGGTGTTGAAGACAGCCAGGGGTGTTGAAGACAGCCAGGGGTGTTGAAGACAGCCAGGGGTGTTGAAGACAGCCAGGGGTGTTGAAGACAGCCAGGGGTGTTGAAGACAGCCAGGGGTGTTGAGACAGCCAGGGGTGTTGAAGACAGCCAGCGGTGTTGAAGACAGCCAGGGGTGTTGAAGACAGCCAGGGGTGCTGAAGACAGCCAGGGGTGGTGAAGACAGCCAGGGGTGTTGAAGACAGCCAGGGGTGTTGAAGACAGCCAGGGGTGTTGAAGACAGCCAGGGGTGTTGAAGACAGCCAGGGGTGTTGAAGACAGCCAGGGGTGTTGAAGACAGCCAGGGGTGCTGAAGACAGCCAGGGGTGCTGAAGACAGCCAGGGGTGTTGAAGACAGCCAGGGGTGTTGAAGACAGACAGGGGTGTTGAAGACAGCCAGGGGTGTTGAAGACAGACAGGGGTGTTGAAGACAGCCAGGGGTGTTGAAGACAGACAGGGGTGTTGAAGACAGCCAGGGGTGTTGAAGACAGACAGGGGTGTTGAAGACAGCCAGGGGTGTTGAAGACAGACAGGGGTGTTGAAGACAGCCAGGGGTGTTGAAGACAGCCAGGGGTGTTGAAGACAGACAGGGGTGTTGAAGACAGCCAGGGGTGCTGAAGACAGACAGGGGTGCTGAAGACAGCCAGGGGTGTTGAAGACAGCCAGGGGTGTTGAAGACAGCCAGGGGTGTTGAAGACAGACAGGGGTGTTGAAGACAGCCAGGGGTGTTGAAGACAGCCAGGGGTGTTGAAGACAGCCAGGGGTGTTGAAGACAGCCAGGGGTGTTGAAGACAGGGGTGTTGAAGACAGCCAGGGGTGTTGAAGACAGCCAGGGGTGTGTTGGTAATCCCGGTTATGGTACAATAAAGCAATAAGAAGTGTTAAACAATGCTCAGTAAGTCAAACTGTTGTAAGTAAAACTTTGTAATACTAACCTGACATGTTACTAGATGATCAGACAGGTGGGGGTCATCTATCCTGCCAGAGTGCAACACATTTAACACGCTTCTGTTTCACACCGATGTGACAAGACGGAACTTCTGTGTACACCTGGTGTTTATTAGCTCACTACCAGGCAGTGTTACTGGTGATATATGATAGTAACCCACTACCAGGCAGTGTTACTGGTGATATATGATATTAACCCACTACCAGTGTTACTGGTGATATATGATAGTAACCCACTACCAGTGTTACTGGTGATATATGATAGTAACCCACTACCAGTGTTACTGGTGATATATGATAGTAACCCACTACCAGTGTTACTGGTGATATATGATAGTAACCCACTACCAGTGTTACTGGTGATATATGATAGTAACCCACTACCAGGCAGTGTTACTGGTGATATATGATAGTAACTCATTACCAGGCAGTGTTACTGGTGATAAGAACATAAGAACATAAGAACGAAGGAACACTGCAGAAGGCCTACTGGCCCATGCGAGGCAGGTCCAAGTCTCCTACCGGCTTAAGCCAATGCACCCAACCTAGTCAGGTCAGGTCACATTGACTTAAGGGAGGAACACGGCAACCGACCTGGTAGCACAAGCTATCAGGTCTAACTCACACCCACCCACATCCACTCATGTATTTATCCAACCTATTTTTAAAGCTACACAACGTTCTGGCCTCTATAACGGTACTTGGGAGTTTGTTCCACTCATCCACAACTCTATTACCAAACCAGTACTTTCCTAT
The DNA here is from genome assembly GCF_038502225.1 of Cherax quadricarinatus. NCBI lineage: Eukaryota > Metazoa > Arthropoda > Malacostraca > Decapoda > Parastacidae > Cherax > Cherax quadricarinatus. The sequence goes on from NC_091363.1 coordinate 847,921, forward strand.
ATCCTTCCTGAATCTGAATTTTTCCAACTTAAAACCATTGCTGCGATTCCTGTCTAGGCTAGATATTTTCAGCACACTATTTACATCCCCTTTATTTATTCCTGTCTTCCATTTATACACCTCAATCATATCCCCCCTAATTCTACGTCTTTCTAGAGAGTGCAGATTCAGGGCCCTTAGTCTATCCTCATAGGGAAGGTTTCTGATACATGGGATCAACTTTGTCATCCTCCTTTGTACATTTTCCAGAGAATTTATATCCATTCTGTAATAAGGTGACCAAAACTGTGCAGCATAATCTAAATGAGGCCTAACCAAGGATGTATAGAGTTGAAGAACAACCTGAGGACTCCTATTATTTATGCTTCTTGATATGAAGCCAAGGATTCTATTAGCTTTATTGCGAACACTTATGCACTGTTGTCTTGGTTTCAGATTACTGCTAACCAGAACTCCTAAATCTTTTTCGCAATCCGTAATATTAAGATCTACATTATTTAGTTTATATGTGGCATGATTTTTGTCCTGTCCAACATTTAGAACTTTGCATTTGTCTATATTAAACTGCATCTGCCACTTCTCCGACCACTGCATCAGTCTATTCAAATCTTCCTGGAGTGCTCGAATGTCCTCGTCAGAATGAATTCGACGGCCTATTTTGGTGTCATCGGCAAACTTGCCGATGTCGCTCTTTATGCCCTCATCTATGTCGTTTATGTAGATTGTGAACAGCAGGGGGCCCAACACTGACCCCTGTGGAACACCGCTCGTGACACTTCCCCACTCTGATTTCTCCCCATTTATGCAAACTCTCTGCTGCCTATTTGTCAACCATGCCTCTATCCAGGAAAAAATTTCTCCTCCTATTCCATGTGCTTTAATTTTCCTCAATAGTCTCTGATGTGGGACCCTGTCAAAAGCCTTACTGAAGTCCATATACACAATATCATATTCATTACCATGATCTACCTCCTCAAATACCTTAGTGAAAAAAGTTAATAAATTCGTAAGGCAGGAACGCCCCTTTGTAAAACCATGCTGAGATTCGTTGATTAATTTATGCTTTTCAAGGTGGCTACGAACTGCCTCGGCAATTATTGATTCCATAAATTTTCCCACTATGGAGGTTAGGCTTATTGGTCTATAGTTCGAAGCTAAGGACCTGTCACCTGTTTTGAAAATAGGTATCACATTTGCCATTTTCCACTTATCTGGCACCATGCCAGTTTGTAGTGATATGTTGAAAAGATTAGCCAAAGGTGTGCTAAGCTCCTCTTTACATTCCTTTAGAACCCTTGCATACAGTTCATCAGGGCCTGGGGATTTGTTAGGTTTTAATTTATCTATTTGCCTAAGGACCATGTCACTTGTGACCCTAATAGTACACAGTTTATTATCGTCCTGTTCTACATAATTTATCATTACTGGAATATCGCTGGTATCCTCCTGTGTAAAAACTGAGAGGAAGTATGTGTTAAAAATTCTACACATTTCCTTATCACTGTCAGTGAGCTGACCCGAGGAACTTTTGAGTGGGCCTATCTTGTCCCTGATCTTACTTCTGTATACCTGAAAGAATCCTTTTGGGTTAGTCTTCGATTCTCTTGCAACTTTAACCTCATAATCTCTTTTTGCTTTTCTAATTCCCTTTTTTATTTCTCTCTTTAACTGAATATATCGATTTCTCAATTGCCCCTCTCCTCTTTTGATTTGCCTATATATGCCTCTCTTTTGACCAATCAGATATTTTAATCTATTGTTCATCCATTTAGGATCATTTTTGTTTGATCTGATTTCCCTATTTGGAACATAATTTGACTGAGCAGCTAGAACTATGCCCTGGAAAGCATCATATCGGCAACCATCACCACCTACCTGACCCTTAGTCAGGTCATTCCAGTTCAGCCCACCTAAGTAATTTTTCAGTCCTATGAAATCAGCCAAGCGAAAGTCAGGGACGGAGACTTGATTGCCATTATTAGGGGAATTCCATGATATATTAAAACTGAGTGATTTGTGATCACTTTCCCCAAGCTCATCATTAACCTCAAGATTATTAATTAGTGTTTCCCTACTGGCAAGAACCAAGTCAAGGAGGTTATTTCCCCTAGTTGGCTCTGTCACAAACTGTTTTAAAAAACAATCCTGGATCGTATCAAGAAAGTCACCTGACTCTAAATTTCCTGTCAAATTGCTCCAGTCAATCTGTCTATAGTTGAAATCTCCCATTAGCACAACATTTTCGTATGTAGATGCCTTACGAATTTCGTCCCATAGAAGTTTACTGCACTCCCTATCAAGATTTGGGGCCCTGTAAATCACACCCAAAATTAGTTTTTCTCGGCCCTCGAGAAGCTGTAACCAAACAGATTCAGTGGCTGACGCTTCTAATTTAATATCTTGTCTAACACAACAATTTAAATTGTCTCTGACATACATCGCTACTCCACCACCTTTCCTGTTGACCCTGTCAGTGTGGAATAATTTATAGCCTTGTATGTGACATTCAGAGGGCATCTCTCTATCTTTCAGATTGAGCCAGGTCTCTGTTATAGCAATAATATCTATGTCTCCTGCACTTGCAATTAATCTTAGCTCATCTATCTTATTTCTTACACTCCTGCTATTAGTATAGTAAACCTTAAGGGAGCTAGTCCCTTGCTGCCCTCTGCTGTCCCCCTTTGTTTGCTGACCTGATCTATTGTCTTTATTTATAACTTCATGCTGAATGCCTTTTATACATTTACTGTTTCCAACCCAAGTGTTGCAACCTGCTTGTTTCCCACACACACCCATACCTCTATCTTCCATCAGTTTAAAATCATAGGCATTTCACCAATGGCCTTCTCAATCGAGTCTGCAAGTGCTACCACCCCAGCCCCAGAGAGATGTACCCCATCCCTTGCATACATATCATGTTTGCCATAAAAGTTGTTCCAGTTGTCAATGAATGGGATTGCATGTTCCATATATGATAGTAACCCACTACCAGACAGTGTTACTTGTGATATATGATAGTAACCCACTACCAGACAGTGTTACTTGTGATATATGATAGTAACCCACTACCAGACAGTGTTACTTGTGATATATGATAGTAACCCACTACCAGGCAGTGTTACTGGTGATATATGATAGTAACCCACTACCAGGCAGTGTTACTGGTGATATATGATAGTAACCCACTACCAGGCAGTGTTACTGGTGATATATGATAGTAACCCACTACCAGGCAGTGTTACTGGTGATATATGATAGTAACCCACTACCAGGCAGTGTTACTGGTGATATATGATAGTAACCCACTACCAGGCAGTGTTACTGGTGATATATGATAGTAACCCACTACCAGGCAGTGTTACTGGTGATATATGATAGTAACCCACTACCAGGCAGTGTTACTGGTGATATATGATAGTAACCCACTACCAGGCAGTGTTACTGGTGATATATGATAGTAACCCACTACCAGGCAGTGTTACTTGTGATATATGATAGTAACCCACTACCAGACAGTGTTACTTGTGATATATGATAGTAACCCACTACCAGTGTTACTGGTGATATATGATAGTAACCCACTACCAGACAGTGTTACTGGTGATATATGATAGTAACCCACTACCAGACAGTGTTACTTGTGATATATGATAGTAACCCACTACCAGACAGTGTTACTTGTGATATATGATAGTAACCCACTACCAGACAGTGTTACTGGTGATATATGATAGTAACCCACTACCAGACAGTGTTACTGGTGATATATGATAGTAACCCACTACCAGACAGTGTTACTGGTGATATATGATAGTAACCCACTACCAGACAGTGTTACTGGTGATATATGATAGTAACCCACTACCAGTGTTACTGGTGATATATGATAGTAACCCACTACCAGTGTTACTGGTGATATATGATAGTAACCCACTACCAGACAGTGTTACTGGTGATATATGGTAGTAACTCACTACCAGTTATTATTATTGGTGATATATGATAGTGTGAGTGTGTCCTAATCTATATTTATTGTTGCAGGGTTCAATTCACAGCTCCTGACCCCTCCTCTTTGCTGGTTGCTACTAGGGCCACTCTCTCCCGGTTCCAAGATCCCTGTCATACCTCCTCTTAAAGCTATGTATGGATCCAGCCTCTACCACTTCACTCCCCAGATTATTCCACTTCCTAACATCCCAGTGGCTCACTTGAGTTTTCAACTTCCAGTTGTGTCCTCTTGTTCCTCTTTCTCATCTCTTAAACAATCTATCCCTGCCCACCCTGTCAATTCCACTTAATATTTTGTACGTCGTTATCATATCCCCCTATATCGTAAGGGTTCTTGAATGGAGATATCGTAGGATAAGGTAGACACACTTGTAGGATGGTAGGTGTATTGTCAGACTGAGATGAGAGATGGAGCCACAGTTGCCTTGCCTGTCTACGCCTTGTAGGTCTGCCGCCGAGTGAGGACGGGACAGAGGGATCACTGCCCATGTGTATCCCATGACGTCACACAAAGCCAAAGGCCTACGAGGGATCTCGTGTCTAAAGCACAGGGATGATACTAATATGCTATGCTATATAATACTGGGAATACAGGGATCAGCAACTATGCTGACAGCTCGGTCATGTTACGTATGTCGTCCCGACATACACTACTATACTATAGGCTGCTATGCTGACACCTAGTCTTCCTGTCCTTCAGTGTCGTTAGGTTGAGTTCCCTTAACCTCTTCTCATAGGACATATCCTTTAGCTCCGGGACTAGTCTTGTTGCAAACCTCTGTACTTTTTTGCAATTCCTTGACGTACTTGACTAGGTGTGGGTTCCATACTGGTGGTGCATACTCCAATATGGGCCTGACCTACATGGTGTAGTGTCCTGAATGACTCATGAGAAGTCGAAAAGCTATTCTTAGATTCGCCAGACGCGCATTTACTGAAGCATTTATTTGGTTGATGTTCGTCTCAGAAATAAATGAAACTTAAGATTGTGTTCCAGTCTGACTTGGATCATTAACTAGTTACACAGTGCGCTCCTCAGGTGATGTGCTCGGTGTGTTACTTACCCCAAGGTCCTCCTTGAGTGAGGTTTGCAGCCTTTGACCCCCCGAGTTAGTACTCCGTCTGCGGCCTTCTTTGTGGCCTTGAGTGTGAGTGCATGTCAGTGTGAGTACGTGTCAGTGTAAGTGCGTTTCAGAGTGTGAGTACATGGCAGTGTGAGTGCATCAAGAGTGTGAGTGCGTGTCAGAGTGTGAGTACATGGCAGTTTGAGTGCATCAAGAGTGTGAGTGCGTGTCAGAGAGTGAGTACTTGTCATTGTGAGTGCATCAAGAGTGTGAGTGCGTGTCTCCGTGGCGTTCCTAGCGTGGTTGTAGCAAGAGTCTGGTAAGACTCACCGCCACTCACATCACACACCCAGGGATCACCTGGGATTGTGTACCTGTTTTTTATAAACACACACACACACACACACACACACACACACACACACACACACACACACACACAAGTATAACTTATTAAGTTTTATAAGTTGCACGAACTTTATCACTGTTGACAAGAACATTTCAACCCTCCATAAAAGTTGAGTTCATTTACCCTCACATACCTTCAAGTTCCTCCCAAGAATCTCATCACTAGTAATACCTTAAATCACTTGTAAAAGCAACTACTCAAGAAGAAATTTCCCGCTTAACTCTTAGTAATAATTTATCGCAAGTTATATACAGTGATTTAGGTAAGAGTCTACTGGCAGGGCTGCGTCTGCTCTTGTTGTTACCTCCCTGGTTAACAACGACACCAACTTTGTTAAGTTAGACATGAGAATTAACAACTGGGCGTCTACATTGCAAACTGAATCGCTTGTCGTCTTAATGGTGCTAAAGTTAACTTATAACACTGAGGTTGACTCTATCACCATTACTGATTCTATGTTATGACTGAAGACTCTTGCCTCACAAAGTGACTAACAACATGCGCATTCCAGAAGCCAGATATAAATACCCAAGTTTCCCAGACGAGGGAATTAATGTACATTGTACAATGGATTCCATCACACGTTAGATTACTCCTTCATGATAAAGTTATTCCATCACACGTTAGATTACTCCTTCATGATAAAGTTATTCCATCACACGTTAGATTACTCCTTCATGATAAAGTTATTCCATCACACGTTAGATTACTCCTTCATGATAAAGTTATTCCATCACACGTTAGATTACTCCTTCATGATAAAGTTATTCCATCACACGTTAGATTACTCCTTCATGATAAAGTTATTCCATCACACGTTAGATTACTCCTTCATGATAAAGTTATTCCATCACACGTTAGATTACTCCTTCATGATGAAGTTATTCCATCACACGTTAGATTACTCCTTCATGATGAAGTTATTCCATCACACGTTAGATTACTCCTTCATGATAAAGTTATTCCATCACACGTTAGATTACTCCTTCATGATAAAGTTATTCCATCACACGTTAGATTACTCCTTCATGATGAAGTTATTCCATCACACGTTAGATTACTCCTTCATGATGAAGTTATTCCATCACACGTTAGATTACTCCTTCATGATGAAGTTATTCCATCACACGTTAGATTACTCCTTCATGATAAAGTTGATACATTAACCAGAATAGCATCCTCAAAGAGAAATGTAGAATATAACTGGCGTATCCGTGTGTAGCATTAGAAATAATATTAGGAGAGAAGTAGATAATGAAACTGAATGTTATATGAATGCAGTTAGAAGTCTGAGTAGATCTACAACCCACTATGATGACTTTTATGGTGCAACTTAGAGTGTGACCAGACTGATGTAGCCAGACTTAGACTTAGTTACAAGTACTTCTGGCAGTTTGGCAGACATACAGATGATGATCAAAGCAAAGTATGTGGCCAGTCCTTTGTTTACTATCTTTAACACTGTGCTTTATTATCCACTTATTGAGGAATATACAGATAGACAGTATAATAACATATGTGATATGTCAAGATATCTTATTATTGAAAATAAGATACCAGATATATTAAGCAAATTTCCTAAATTTTCTTGTAATAGATAAGTGAACTGGGGATATGAATTCAGATGTAATTCTGTAAACCCTTTTGAGGCTTGGTTCCTAGGCCTACTGTGCATCCATATGCTCTCGTGGTGCCGGGTGGCAGTGTGTTGTAGCTGGTGGGTGGTAGTTGGTGGGTGGCAGTGGGTTGTGGGTGGGGACACATGGGGATGGTACCACGCTGGTGATTGACAAGTAACATTGAAGTTGCTAATACCTCCCCCCTCCCCTCCCTTCCCCTCCCCTCCCCTCCCCTCCCCTCCCCTCCCTTCCCATCCCCTCCCCTCCCCTCTCCTCCCCATCCATACATACTACATGGGGAGGGTGGGAAGGAGGATGTATGTAGGTGGGTGGTGGGGATGAGGTCCTGGCCACCCCGCCACCCACCACCTCTCCTGCCGGCAAGATGACGCCGCCCACTCCCTCAACAAACAAACGTTTGCCACCCACTGTGACGACACTACGGGCGGCAGGGAGAGAGAGAGAGAGAGAGAGAGAGAGAGAGAGAGAGAGAGAGAGAGAGAGAGAGAGAGAGAGAGAGAGAGAGAGGAGAGAGAGAGAGAGAGAGAGAGAGAGAGAGAGAGAGAGAGAGAGAGAGAGAGAGAGATATGTACACCTTCAGAATAGCAATAACTACATTTTAACATGATAGTGTTGGTACAGAGAGGCTTCATTGTTATGCAGAGTACTGTTATGCAGAGTACTGTTATGCAGAGTACTGTTATGCAGAGTACTGTTATGCAGAGTACTGTTACGCAGTACTAACGGGACGATCGTAAAGTTGTTTTAAAGACTCATGAAATCGTAATGACACGATTGAAAAAACTCGGAACGGGTGGGGTTCGAACCTATGGCGAGTGAGTCTTAAACTCCAGGCCGTACCGTGGTTCGTTTTAAAGAGTCGGTTGCTTAATTAACTCAATGCCACGACAGATCACTCCCAGCAACATGGAGGTGACGGAACGATTACCAGACAAATATTACCAGTGAGGCTGTCAGACACTATCAGCACTTGTTATTCTGAATGAAACTTAACCATCATTATGTAAAACATATTAGAATGTGCGAAACATCGCTCACAGGAGGAGTATGTGTGTTGCTACACTATTCTGTATAATAATTACACTGTGGGAACACCAGCAGTGTGTTGCTACACTATTTTGTATGTTACATTGTGGGTACGAAAGGTAGGCAGTTTCTGCTGTCATCTTCCCTCAGACACCCCTCAGTCGTCCAGGCTGAGGGACTGCCTACCTACATGTCTCCACGGCTCCTACTGTCACCTCTGTACTGCCACTGAAGAAGCCTCTTGTGCTGTTGCACATGTGCCTTGGACGACCCTTGAAGGGAAGGACATTCACGAGGCGAGATCTTGATCCAAGGAAGTGGGGTGGTGGTTGGTGAAAAGGGGTGGGGGTAGCTTGAGGGGTGGAGGGGGGTAGTTAGGGTTGAGGATAAGGGTTGTGTGTGGGGTGGAGGAAGGGAGCCCTGATTACTCTAGCAGGCTGACCTGGTCACCTTTGACACCCTCAACCCCCTCCTTTCCCCCCCTCCCTGGCACTGTTGCCCCCTCACTGGTAGGGGTGGGGGGGGGTGGCATAGAGAGATGGGAGGGTCAGTGTGGCCAGCAGGCATGACATCCCTGGGTCATTAACACTGCTGACACTGTTGCCATTGGTAGACAACAACCCTCCAGGAAGGTACTGTTATTTGAGTGCTATACAGAAGCCTGTTAAACATTTTGTACTCTGGCAGTAGATCATGTATGAGAAGGCCAGGTATCAGGTGTTGTTATACCGAGGCAGGTGAACTAGTGTTATTAATTAACGGGTTGTTAATACTTGGTACCGGGATAATTACCTTAATTAACATTATGGGTAGAATTTGGTTAATGTTATATATATATATATATATATATATATATATATATATATATATATATATATATATATATATATATATATATATATATATATATATATATATATAGTATTAACATGTCCCAGTGTCCTTTATATTTCTCCCTTAAGAAGGATCACTGTCAGATGTGGCAGTGTATGCTCTATAATTCCTCTACAAAGCTCTCTCATGAACCACAACTGTCAGGTGTGGCAGTGTATGCTCTATACTTCCTCTACAATGCTCTCTCATGAAGCACAACTGTCAGGTGTGGCAGTGTATGCTCTATACTTCCTCTACAATGCTCTCTCATGAAGCACAACTGTCAGATGTGGCAGTGTATGCTCTATACTTCCTCTACAAAACTCTCTCATGAAGCACAACTGTCAGATGTGGCAGTGTATGCTCTATAATTCCTCTACAAAGCTCTCTCATGAAGCACAACTGTCAGATGTGGCAGTGTATGCTCTATACTTCCTCTACAAAGCTCTCTCATGAAGCACAACTGTCAGATGTGGCAGTGTATGCTCTATACTTCCTCTACAAAGCTCTCTCATGAAGCACAACTGTCAGATGTGGCAGTGTATGCTCTATACTTCCTCTACAAAGCTCTCTCATGAAGCACAACTGTCAGATGTGGCAGTGTATGCTCTATACTTCCTCTACAAAGCTCTCTCATGAAGCACAACTGTCAGATGTGGCAGTGTATGCTCTATACTTCCTCTACAAAGCTCTCTCATGAAGCACAACTGTCAGATGTGGCAGTGTATGCTCTATACTTCCTCTACAAAGCTCTCTCATGAAGCACAACTGTCAGGTGTGGCAGTGTATGCTCCATACTTCCTCTACAAAGCTCTCTCATGAAGCACAACTGTCAGGTGTCTCCACACAACACAGAGTTCTTCTGTCTGCCTGTGTACAAGACCTGCATCTTTCACTTGAATAGCTAACACCTGACAGCAGAGCTAACACCTGACAACAGAGCTAACACCTGACAGCAGAGCTAACACATGACAGCAGAGCTAACACATGACAGCAGAGCTAACACATGACAGTAGAGCTAACACCTGACAGCAGAGCTAACACCTGACAACAGAGCTAACACCTGACAGCAGAGCTAACACCTGACAGCAGAGCTAACACCTGACAACAGAGCTAACACCTGACAGCAGAGCTAACACCTGACAGCAGAGCTAACACCTGACAACAGAGCTAACACCTGACAGCAGAGCTAACACATGACAGTAGAGCTAACACCTGACAACAGAGCTAACACCTGACAGCAGAGCTAACACCTGACAGCAGAGCTAACACCTGACAGCAGAGCTAACACCTGACAACAGAGCTAACACCTGACAGCAGAGCTAACACATGACAGTAGAGCTAACACCTGACAACAGAGCTAACACCTGACAGCAGAGCTAACACCTGACAACAGAGCTAACACCTGACAGCAGAGCTAACACATGACAGTAGAGCTAACACTTGTAATAGGTAATCCTCAGGTTGTACCTGACAGATACACTCTCTCTTATGTAAACATTAAAACTTCTTACGCTACAGTGGCGGCCATGTTTGTTCTACCCCCACACTACTGTGTTACACCCCACACTACTGTGTTACACCCCACACTACTGTGTTACACCCCCACACTACTGTGTTACACCCCCACACTACTGTGTTACACCCCCACACTACTGTGTTACACCCCACACTACTGTGTTACGCCCCCACACTACTGTGTTACACCCCCACACTACTGTGTTACACCCCACACTACTGTGTTACACCCCCACACTACTGTGTTACACCCCCACACTACTGTGTTACACCCCCACACTACTGTGTTACACCCCCACACTACTGTGTTACACCCCACACTACTGTGTTACACCCCCACACTACTGTGTTACACCCCCACACTACTGTGTTACACCCCCACACTACTGTGTAACACCCCCACACTACCCCCCTACACTACTGTGTTACACCCCAACACTACTGTGTTACACCCCCACACTACTGTGTTACACCCCCACACTACTGTGTTACACCCCCACACTACTGTGTTACACCCCACACTACTGTGTTACACCCCCACACTACTGTGTTACACCCCCACACTACTGTGTTACACCCCCACACTACTGTGTTACACCCCCACACTACTGTGTTACACCCCCACACTACTGTGTTACACCCCCACACTACTGTGTTACACCCCACACTACTGTGTTACACCCCACACTACTGTGTTACACCCCCACACTACTGTGTTACACCCCCACACTACTGTGTTACACCCCACACTACTGTGTTACACCCCACACTACTGTGTTACACCCCCACACTACTGTGTTACACCCCCACACTACTGTGTTACACCCCACACTACTGTGTTACACCCCCACACTACTGTGTTACACCCCACACTACTGTGTTACACCCCACACTACTGTGTTACACCCCCACACTACTGTGTTACACCCCCACACTACTGTGTTACACCCCCACACTACTGTGTTACACCCCACACTACTGTGTTACACCCCCACACTACTGTGTTACACCCCCACACTACTGTGTTACACCCCCACACTACTGTGTTACACCCCCCACAACTGTGTTACACCCCCACACTACTGTGTTACACCCCCCCCACACTACTGTGTTACACCCCCACACTACTGTGTTACACCCCCACACTACTGTGTTACACCCCCACACTACTGTGTTACACCCCCACACTACTGTGTTACACCCCCACACTACTGTGTTACACCCCCACACTACTGTGTTACACCCCCACACTACTGTGTTACACCCCCACACTACTGTGTTACACCCCCACACTACTGTGTTACACCCCCACACTACTGTGTTACACCCCCACACTACTGTGTTACACCCCCACACTACTGTGTTACACCCCCACACTACTGTGTTACACCCCACAATACTGTGTTACACCCCCACACTACTGTGTTACACCCCCACACTACTGTGTTACACCCCCACACTACTGTGTTACACCCCCACACTACTGTGTTACACCCCCACACTACTGTGTTACACCCCCACACTACTGTGTTACACCCCCACACTACTGTGTTACACCCCCACACTACTGTGTTACACCCCCACACTACTGTGTTACACCCACACACTACTGTGTTACACCCCCACACTACTGTGTTACACCCCCACACTACTGTGTTACACCCCCACACTACTGTGTTACACCCCACACTACTGTGTTACACCCCACACTACTGTGTTACACCCCACACTACTGTGTTACACCCCACACTACTGTGTTACACCCCCACACTACTGTGTTACACCCCCACACTACTGTGTTACACCCCACACTACTGTGTTACACCCCCACACTACTGTGTTACACCCCGACACACTACTGTGTTACACCCCCACACTACTGTGTTACACCCCCACACTACTGTGTTACACCCCACACTACTGTGTTACACCCCACACTACTGTGTTACACCCCACACTACTGTGTTACACCCCCACACTACTGTGTTACACCCCACACTAGTGTGTTACACCCCCACACTACTGTGTTACACCCCCACACTACTGTGTTACACCCCCACACTGTGTTACACCCCCACACTACTGTGTTACACCCCCACACTACTGTGTTACACCCCCACACTGTTACACCCCACACTGTTACACCCCCACACTACTGTGTTACACCCCCACACTACTGTGTTACACCCCCACACTACTTTGTTACACCCCCACACTACTGAGTTACACCCCCACACTGTTACACCCCCACACTACTGTGTTACACCCCCACACTACTGTGTTACACCCCCACACTACTGTGTTACACCCCACACTACTGTGTTACACCCCCACACTACTGTGTTACACCTCCACACTACTGTGTTACACCTCCACACTACTGTGTTACACCTCCACACTACTGTGTTACACCCCCACACTACTGTGTTACACCTCCACACTACTGTGTTACACCTCCACACTACTGTGTTACACCCCCACACTACTGTGTTACACCCCCACACTACTGTGTTACACCCCCACACTACTGTGTTACACCCCCACACTACTGTGTTACACCTCCACACTACTGTGTTACACCCCCACACTGTTACACCCCCACACTACTGTGTTACACCCCCACACTACTGTGTTACACCCCCACACTACTGTGTTACACCCCACACTACTGTGTTACACCCCCACACTACTGTGTTACACCTCCACACTACTGTGTTACACCTCCACACTACTGTGTTACACCCCCACACTACTGTGTTACACCTCCACACTACTGTGTTACACCCCCACACTACTGTGTTACACCCCACACTACTGTGTTACACCCCCACACTACTGTGTTACACCCCACACTACTGTGTTACACCCCCACACTACTGTGTTACACCCCCACACTACTGTGTTACACCCCCACACTGTTACACCCCCACACTACTGTGTTACACCCCCACACTACTGTGTTACACCCCCACACTACTGTGTTACACCCCACACTACTGTGTTACACCCCACACTACTGTGTTACACCCCCACACTACTGTGTTACACCTCCACACTACTGTGTTACACCTCCACACTACTGTTACACCCCACACTACTGTGTTACACCCCACACTACTGTGTTACACCCCCACACTACTGTGTTACACCCCCACACTACTGTGTTACACCCCCACACTACTGTTACACCCCACACTACTGTGTTACACCCCACACTACTGTGTTACACCCCCACACTGTGTTACACCCCCACACTACTGTGTTACACCTCCACACTACTGTGTTACACCTCCACACTACTGTGTTACACCCCCACACTACTGTGTTACACCCCCACACTACTGTGTTACACCCCCACACTACTGTGTTACACCCCCACACTACTGTGTTACACCCCCACACTGCTGTGTTACACCCCACACTACTGTGTTACACCCCACAATACTGTGTTACACCCTCACACTACTGTGTTACACCCACTATACTGTGTTACACCCCCACACTACTGTGTTACACCCCACACTACTGTGTTACACCCCCACACTACTGTGTTACACCCCCACACTACTGTGTTACACCCCACACTACTGTGTTACACCCCCACACTACTGTGTTACACCCCCACACTACTGTGTTACACCCCCACACTACTGTGTTACACCCCCACACTACTGTGTTACACCCCCACACTACTGTGTTACACCCCCACACTACTGTGTTACACCCCCACACTACTGTGTTACACCCCCACACTGTGTTACACCCCCACACTACTGTGTTACACCCCCACACTACTGTGTTACACCCCCCCACACTGTTACACCCCACACTGTTACACCCCCACACTACTGTGTTACACCCCCCACACTACTGTGTTACACCCCAACACTACTGTGTTACACCCCCACACTACTGTGTTACACCCCCACACTGTTACACCCCCACACTACTGTGTTACACCCCCACACTACTGTGTTACACCCCCACACTACTGTGTTACACCCCACACTACTGTGTTACACCCCCACACTACTGTGTTACACCTCCACACTACTGTGTTACACCTCCACACTACTGTGTTACACCTCCACACTACTGTGTTACACCCCCACACTACTGTGTTACACCTCCACACTACTGTGTTACACCTCCACACTACTGTGTTACACCCCCACACTACTGTGTTACACCCCCACACTACTGTGTTACACCCCCACACTACTGTGTTACACCCCCACACTACTGTGTTACACCTCCACACTACTGTGTTACACCCCCACACTGTTACACCCCCACACTACTGTGTTACACCCCCACACTACTGTGTTACACCCCCACACTACTGTGTTACACCCCACACTACTGTGTTACACCCCCACACTACTGTGTTACACCTCCACACTACTGTGTTACACCTCCACACTACTGTGTTACACCCCCACACTACTGTGTTACACCTCCACACTACTGTGTTACACCCCCACACTACTGTGTTACACCCCACACTACTGTGTTACACCCCCACACTACTGTGTTACACCCCACACTACTGTGTTACACCCCCACACTACTGTGTTACACCCCCACACTACTGTGTTACACCCCCACACTGTTACACCCCCACACTACTGTGTTACACCCCCACACTACTGTGTTACACCCCCACACTACTGTGTTACACCCCACACTACTGTGTTACACCCCACACTACTGTGTTACACCCCCACACTACTGTGTTACACCTCCACACTACTGTGTTACACCTCCACACTACTGTTACACCCCACACTACTGTGTTACACCCCACACTACTGTGTTACACCCCCACACTACTGTGTTACACCCCCACACTACTGTGTTACACCCCCACACTACTGTTACACCCCACACTACTGTGTTACACCCCACACTACTGTGTTACACCCCCACACTGTGTTACACCCCCACACTACTGTGTTACACCTCCACACTACTGTGTTACACCTCCACACTACTGTGTTACACCCCCACACTACTGTGTTACACCCCCACACTACTGTGTTACACCCCCACACTACTGTGTTACACCCACTATACTGTGTTACACCCACTATACTGTGTTACACCCACTATACTGTGTTACACCCACTATACTGTGTTACACCCACTATACTGTGTTACACCCACTATACTGTGTTACACCCACTATACTGTGTTACACCCACTATACTGTGTTACACCCACTATACTGTGTTACACCCCCACACTGCTGTGTTACACCCCACACTACTGTGTTACACCCCACAATACTGTGTTACACCCCCACACTACTGTGTTACACCCCCACACTACTGTGTTACACCCCCACACTACTGTGTTACACCCCCACACTACTGTGTTACACCCCCACACTACTGTGTTACACCCCACACTACTGTGTTACACCCTCACACTACTGTGTTACACCCCACACTACTGTGTTACACCCCACACTACTGTTCTCAGTAGTAGTAACGTAGTAACCAGTTACCAGTAATCTCAGTAGTAGTAACGTAGTAACCAGTTACCAGTAACCAGTGTCCGTTGACTCACGACCAACCGTCTTGAGTCACGTCTTCATATTGTGCTGAGCTGACACCCCCACACTACTGTGTTACACCTCCACACTACTGTGTTACACCTCCACACTACTGTGTTACACCCCCACACTACTGTGTTACACCCCCACACTACTGTGTTACACCCCCACACTACTGTGTTACACCCCCACACTACTGTGTTACACCTCCACACTACTGTGTTACACCCCCACACTGTTACACCCCCACACTACTGTGTTACACCCCCACACTACTGTGTTACACCCCCACACTACTGTGTTACACCCCACACTACTGTGTTACACCCCCACACTACTGTGTTACACCTCCACACTACTGTGTTACACCTCCACACTACTGTGTTACACCCCCACACTACTGTGTTACACCTCCACACTACTGTGTTACACCCCCACACTACTGTGTTACACCCCACACTACTGTGTTACACCCCCACACTACTGTGTTACACCCCACACTACTGTGTTACACCCCCACACTACTGTGTTACACCCCCACACTACTGTGTTACACCCCCACACTGTTACACCCCCACACTACTGTGTTACACCCCCACACTACTGTGTTACACCCCCACACTACTGTGTTACACCCCACACTACTGTGTTACACCCCACACTACTGTGTTACACCCCCACACTACTGTGTTACACCTCCACACTACTGTGTTACACCTCCACACTACTGTTACACCCCACACTACTGTGTTACACCCCACACTACTGTGTTACACCCCCACACTACTGTGTTACACCCCCACACTACTGTGTTACACCCCCACACTACTGTTACACCCCACACTACTGTGTTACACCCCACACTACTGTGTTACACCCCCACACTGTGTTACACCCCCACACTACTGTGTTACACCTCCACACTACTGTGTTACACCTCCACACTACTGTGTTACACCCCCACACTACTGTGTTACACCCCCACACTACTGTGTTACACCCCCACACTACTGTGTTACACCCCCACACTACTGTGTTACACCCCCACACTGCTGTGTTACACCCCACACTACTGTGTTACACCCACTATACTGTGTTACACCCACTATACTGTGTTACACCCACACTACTGTGTTACACCCCCACACTACTGTGTTACACCCCACACTACTGTGTTACACCCCCACATTACTGTGTTACACCCCCACACTGCTGTGTTACACCCACTATACTGTGTTACACCCACTATACTGTGTTACACCCACTATACTGTGTTACAGCCACTAAACTGTGTTACACCCCCACACTACTGTGTTACACCCCACACTACTGTGTTACACCCCCACACTACTGTGTTACACCCCCACACTACTGTGTTACACCCCACAATACTGTGTTGCACCCCCACACTACTGTGTTACACCTCCACACTACTGTGTTACACCCCTACACTACTGTGTTACACCCCCACACTACTGTGTTACACCCCCACACTACTGTGTTCTACCCCCACACTGTGTTACACCCCCACACTACTGTGTTCTACCCCCACACTACTGTGTTACACCCCCACACTACTGTGTTACACCTCCACACTACTGTGTTCTACCCCCACACTACTGTGTTACACCCCCACAATACTGTGTTACACCCCCACACTACTGTGTTACACCCCCACACTACACCTGGAAAATCCTAGAGGGACTAGTACCGAACTTGCACACGAAAATCACTCACTACGAAAGCAAAAGACTTGGCAGACGATGCACCATCCCCCCAATGAAAAGCAGGGGCGTCACTAGCACGTTAAGAGACCATACAGTAAGTGTCAGGGGCCCGAGACTGTTCAACTGCCTCCCAGCACACATAAGGGGGATTACCAACAGACCCCTGGCAGTCTTCAAGCTGGCACTGGACAAGCACCTAAAGTCAGTTCCTGATCAGCCGGGCTGTGGCTCGTACGTTGGTTTGCGTGCAGCCAGCAGCAACAGCCTGGTTGATCAGGCGCTGATCCACCAGGAGGCCTGGTCACAGACCGGGCCGCGGGGGCATTGACCCCCGAAACTCTCTCCAGGTAAACTCCAGGTACTGTGTTATACCCCCACACTACTGTGTTACACCCCCACACTACTGTGTTCTACCCCCACACTACTGTGTTACACCCCCACACTACTGTGTTCTACCCCCACAATACTGTGTTACACCCCCACACTACTGTGTTACACCCACCATACTGTGTTCTACCCCCCACACTACTGTGTTACACCCCCACACTACTGTGTTACACCCCCACACTACTGTTACACCCCCACACTACTGTGTTCTACCCCCACACTGTGTTACACCCCCACAATACTGTGTTACACCCCCACACTACTGTGTTACACCCCCACACTACTGTGTTCTACCCCCACACTACTGTGTTACACCCCCACACTACTGTTACACCCCCACACTACTATGTTACACCCCACACTACTGTGTTACACCCCCACACTATTGTGTTACACCCCCACACTACTGTGTTACACCCCCACACTACTGAATTACACCCCCACACTACTGTGTTATACCCCCACACTGTGTTACACCCCGACACTACTGTGTTACACCCACACACTACTGTGTTACGCCCCCACACTACTGTGTTACACCCCACACTACTGTGTTACGCCCCCACACTATTGTGTTACGCCCCCACACTATTGTGTTACACCCCGACACTACTGTGTTACGCCCCCACACTATTGTGTTACACCCCCACACTACTGTGTTACGCCCCCACACTATTGTGTTACACCCCCACACTACTGTGTTACACCCCCACACTACTGTGTTACACCACACACCCACACTGCTGTGGTCATTACACACACAGACACACAGACACACACAACACACACACACACAACACACACACATACAACACACACACACACAACACACACACACAACACACACACACACACACAACACACACACACACACACGCACAACACACACAACACACACACACACACACACACACACACACACACACACACACACACACACACACACACACACACACACACACATACAACAGGCCTAGTGTCTAATCGACATGTGCCTAGGACAAAATGGTAACTAACACACACACATACAGGATTTTACACCTTCCTGTGACGTGACCCTATAACCCTTCCTTTCCCCCCCCATCTCTCTCCCTCTCCTCTCCTCTCTCTTCCTCTCTTACTCTCTCTCTTCCTCTTCTTTTATCTCTCTCTCTCTTCCCTTGTCACTCCCCCCTCTCTCTTACCTTTTCCCTCTCTCTCACTTTCTCCCCCTTTTTCCCTTCTTTTCCCCTCCTTCTAGGCTCCCCTTCTCTCTCTCCCTATCTCTCACTCTCTCCCCCTTTTTCTTTTTCTCTTCTCTCTCTCTTTCACTAAAAAAAAAAAACGTTTCACCTACACAGTAGGCTTCTTCAGCCTACTGTGTAGGCGAAACGTTTCGAAATAAAGATACCTAACTGTTGCTTATGTGTCTTAGCTAACAAAAAAAAAATGGTTGGGACTCGCAGGAATCAGGGATCAGATGACAATGGTACTGGTAGGGAGGAATGGATGGAGGAACAGTGGAAAAGGATAGAGCAAGAATGGGAGAGAAAATTAGGAGAGCTTTCTGAGAAAATGGAGAAAGAGCTCTCTGTGAAATGGGAAAAGAGGTTGGAGAAGGAGACGAAGAATTGGGAGGCACAAGTCAAAACTGCAGTAGCCAGGGTAAAGGTCCTAGAATTTGAGGTAAACAGACTGAAGCAAGTCTCAGGGGTAGTGACCAGAGAAGACACACCATACGAAGATGAGAGGCTGAACAGGAAGGAAGGAGATATGAATTATGCTAAGGTCATATCAGCCTGCAAAGAAGGGCCAGGGAGTGGAAGGGAAGAGCAGATGGAGAGGGAGATAGGTCGAATGCTGAGGCACAACCATGCTACCAAGAGCCACTGGAAAAATCAAGGGAGAAAATGACCACATACAGACAGGAACCAGAGTCACAGAGGGAGAGGCAATGGGAGAAGGAAAGGGCAAAATCAGTGATTATCCATGGGCTTAGGGAGAGAGAGGAAAGGACACACACTGAAAGACGGCAGGAAGAAAGAAAGGAGATTGAGAAAATCATCACGGAAATAGGGGGAGAAGACATGGATGAGATTGTAAATTTTCAGAGAATAGGGGGGTACTTGAAGGGGAGAAACCGACCGATCAAGCTGATTCTCAGGACAGAAACAGTGCGGAACAGGATCCTCCAAGAGAAACCACGGTTGAAAAGCTCGGAAGAGTACAAGAAGGTGTTCCTAGACAGAGACAGAACACAAACAGAGAGACGGCAGCTGAGGGAGAGGACAAAAAAGCGAAAGGAGCTAGGAAAGGAGACAAGGATGGAACCAGCAGAGGTCAGTCAGAGCAGAACAGAACAGCAAGGGCAAGCACACACACAACTATCCTCAGAACCCCACAACCTATCACACCATCCCAACACACAATGCAATCCATACCCACAGCTTCCACCCAACCCCCAACCATAGAATCCCACAGTATGCTACCAGGTCTCCCACCCCCACAGGCCCCCCAAACCACAGTGTTGGAAAGGAAACTGAAGGTATGGTACACAAACGCTGATGGAATAACAAACAAGTGGGAGGAGTGGCACGAAAGAGTCAAAGAGGCATCACCAGATATCATAGCAATCACAGAAACCAAGCTTACAGGTATGATAACAGATGCCATCTTTCCAGCGGGATACCAGATCCTGAGAAAAGACAGAAGGAACAGGGGGGGGTGGAGGAGTGGCATTGCTGATCAAACACCGATGGAATTTTGATGAGCTGGAGAGAGGAGACAGCGGAGAAGAAAGTGATTACATAGCGGGAACGCTTCACTCTGGTGGTCCCAAGGTGATAATTGCAGTGATGTATAACCCACCACAGAACAGCAGGAGGCCAAGGCAAGAGTATGACAAGAGCAATAGAGCGATGGTTGACACACTGACTGCAGTGGCGAGAAGAGCTCATGCATGCAGGGCAAAGCTCCTGATCATGGGCGACTTTAACCACAAGGAGATCGAATGGGAGAACTTGGAGCCACATGGGGGCCAAGATACATGGAGGGCTAAAATGATGGAGGTGGTACTGGAAAACTTCATGTACCAACATGTAAGGGACACTACAAGAGGGAGAGGAGAGGATGAACCAGCAAGACTGGACTTAGTATTCACCTTGAGTAGTGCAGATATTGAGGACATCACATATGAAAGACCCCTTGGGGCCAGCGATCATGTGGTTTTGAGCTTCGAATACACAGTAGAGCTACAAGTGGAGGGGGAAGCAGGAAGGCCAGGACAAATGAAACCAAACTACAGGAAAGGGGACTACACAGGAATGAGGAACTTCCTGAATGAGGTTCAGTGGGACAGAGAACTGGCAGGGGAGCCAGTTAATGAGATGATGGAATATGTAGCAACAATGTGCAAGGAGGCTGAGGAGAGGTTTGTACCCAAGGGTAACAGGAATAATGGAAAAGCCAGGATGAGCCCATGGTTCACCCAAAGATGCAAGGAGGCAAAAACCAAGTGTGCTAGGGAATGGAAGAAATATAGAAGGCAAAGGACCCAGGAGAATAAGGAGAGCAGTTGTAGAGCCAGAAACGAATATGCACAGATAAGAAGGGAGGCCCAACGTCAATATGAAAACGACATAGCAAAAGCCAAATCTGACCCGAAGCTGTTACACAGCCACATCAGGAAGAAAACAACTGTCAAGGACCAGGTCATCAGGCTAAGGAAGGAAGAAGGAGAGACAACAAGAAATGACCGTGAAGTATGTGAGGAACTCAAGAGATTCAAAGAAGTGTTCACAGAGGAGACAGAAGGGGCTCCAGAAAGACGGAGAGGTGGGGTACACCACCATGTGCTGGACACAGTACACACAACCGAGGAAGAAGTGAAGAGGCTTCTGAGTGAGATAGATACCTCAAAGGCAATGGGGCCAGATAACATCTCTCCATGGGTCCTGAGAGAGGGAGCAGAGGCGCTATGTGTACCCCTAACAACAATATTCAATACATCTATCGAAACAGGGAGATTGCCTGAGGCATGGAAGACAGCAAATGTGGTCCCAATCTTTAAAAAAGGAGACAGACATGAAGCACTAAACTACAGACCAGTGTCACTGACATGTATAGCATGCAAGATCATGGAAAAGATTGTCAGGAGAAGAGTGGTGGAACATCTAGAAAGGAATGATCTCATCAGCAGCAGCCAACATGGTTTCAGAGACGGGAAATCCTGTGTCACAAACCTACTGGAGTTCTATGACATGGTGACAGCAGTAAGACAAGAGAGAGAGGGGTGGGTGAATTGCATTTTCTTGGACTGCAAGAAGGCGTTTGACACAGTACCACACAAGAGATTAGTGCAAAAACTGGAGGACCAAGCAGGGATAACAGGGAAGGCACTGCAATGGATCAGGGAATACTTGTCAGGAAGACAGCAGCGAGTAATGGTACGTGGCGAGGTGTCAGAGTGGGCACCTGTGACCAGCGGGGTCCCACAGGGGTCAGTCCTAGGACCAGTGCTGTTTCTCGTATTTGTGAACGACATGAGGGAAGGAATAAACTCCGAGGTGTCCCTGTTTGCAGATGACGTGAAGTTGATGAGAAGAGTTCATTCAATCGAAGACCAGGCAGAAATACAAAGGGATCTGAACAGGCTGCAGACCTGGTCCAGCAACTGGCTCCTGGAGTTCAATCCCACCAAGTGCAAAGTCATGAGGATTGGGGAAGGGCAAAGAAGACCGCAGACAGAGTACAGTCTAGGGGGCCAGAGACTACAAACGTCACTCAAGGAAAAAGATCTTGGGGTGAGTATAACACCAGGCACATCTCCTGAAGCGCACATCAACCAAATAACTGCTGCAGCATATGGGCGCCTGGCAAACCTCAGAACAGCATTCCGACATCTTAATAAGGAATCATTCAGGACCCTGTACACCGTGTACGTTAGGCCCATATTGGAGTATGCGGCACCAGTTTGGAACCCACACCTAGCCAAGCATGTAAAGAAACTAGAGAAAGTGCAATGGTTTGCAACAAGACTAGTCCCAGAGCTAAGAGGTATGTCCTACGAGGAGAGGTTAAGGGAAATCAACCTGACGACACTGAACGACAGGAGAGATAGGGGGGACATGATAACGACTTACAAAATACTGAGAGGAATTGACAAGGTGGACAAAGACAGGATGTTCCAGAGATTGGACACAGTAACAAGGGGACACAGTTGGAAGCTGAAGACACAGATGAATCAAAGGGATGTTAGGAAGTATTTCTTCAGCCACAGAGTAGTCAGTAAGTGGAATAGTTTGGGAAGTGATGTAGTGGAGGCAGGATCCATACATAGCTTTAAGCAGAGGTATGATAAAGCTCACGGCTCAGGGAGAGTGACCTAGTAGCGACCAGTGAAGAGGCGGGGCCAGGAGCTTGGACTCGACCCCTGCAACCTCAACTAGGTGAGTACACACACACACACACAACACACACACACACACAACACACACACAACACACACAACACACACACACACACACACACACACACACACACAAACACACACACACACACACACACACACACACACACACACACACCAGTGGTCAACTTTTTATTCTGGGTTTTATTTTTACACGTGTCATATATCATTGTTATGATTACTGAACAGTGTAGTCTTAGTGGAACACAAGCTTGCTGATGTGTGTGTGTGTACTCACCTATTTGTGGTTGCAGGGGTCGAGTCCTAGCTCCTGGCCCCGCCTCTTCACCGGTTGCTACTAGACCCTCTCTCTCCCCGCTCCATGAGCTTTATCAAACCTCGTCTTAAAACTGTGTATGGTTCCTGCCTCCACTACGTCATTTTCTAGGCTATTCCACTGCCTTACAACTCTATGACTGAAGAAATACTTCCTACTATCTCTCTGACTCATTTGTGTCTTCAACTTCCAATTGTGGCCTCTTGTTTCTGTGTCCCCTCCCTGGAACATCCTGTCCTTGTCCACCTTGTCTATTCCACGCAGTATTTTATATGTCGTTATCATGTCTCCCCTGACCCTCCTGTCCTCCAGTGTCGTCAGGCCGATTTCCCTTAATCTTTCTTCATAGGACATTCCCCTTAGCTCTGGAACTAACCTTGTTGCAAACCTTTGTACTTTCTCTAGTTTCTTGACGTGCTTTATCAAGTGCGGGTTCCAAACAGGTGCTGCATACTCCAGTATGGGCCTGACATACACGGTGTACAGTGTCTTGAATGATTCCTTACTAAGGTGTCGGAATGCTGTTCTCAGGTTTGCCAGGCGCCCATATGCTGCAGCAGTTATCTGATTGATGTGTGCTTCCGGAGACATGCTCGGTGTTATACTCACCCCAAGATCTTTCTCCTTGAGTGAGGTTTGCAGTCTTTGGCCACCTAGCCTATACTCTGTCTGTGGTCTTCTGTGCCCTTCCCCTATCTTCATGACTTTGCATTTGGCAGGATTAAATTCGAGAAGCCATTTGCTGGACCAGGTGTCCAGTCTGTCCAGGTCTCTTTGAAGTCCTGCCTGGTCCTCATCAGATTTAATTCTCCTCATTAACTTCACATCATCTGCAAACAGGGACACTTCTGAGTCTAACCCTTCCGTCATGTCGTTCACATATACCAAAAATAGCACTGGTCCTAGGACCGACCCCTGTGGGACCCCGCTCGTCACAGGTGCCCACTGTGATACATCATTACGTACCATGACTCGTTGTTGCCTCCCTGTCAGGTATTCTCTGATCCATTGCAGTGCCCTTCCTGTTATATGCGCCTGATGCTCTAGCTTCTGCACTAATCTCTTGTGAGGAACTGTGTCAAAGGCCTTCTTGCAGTCCAAGAAGATGCAATCAACCCACCCCTCTCTCTCTTGTCTTACTTCTGTTATTTTATCATAAAACTCCAGAAGGTTTGTGACACAGGATTTGCGTGTGTGTGTGTGTGTGTATGTGTTGTGTGTGTGTGTGTGTGTGTGTGTGTGTGTGTGTGTGTGTGTGTGTGTGTGTGTGTGTTGTGTGTGTGTGTGTGTTGTGTGTGTGTGTTGTGTGTGTGTACTCGCCTAATTGTGGTTGCAGGGGTCAAGTCATAGCTCCCGGCCCCGCCTCTTCACTGGTCGGTACTAGGTCACTCTTCTTGCTCCATGAGCTTTATCATACCTCTTCTTAAAGCTATGTATGGATCCTGCCTCTACTACATTACATCCGAGACTATTCCACTTCCTGAAAACTCTGACTGGAGAAATACTTTCTAACATCCCTGTGATTCAACTGAGTCTTCAACTTCCAACTGTGATCCCTTGTTGCTGTGTCCCATCTCTGGAACATTCTGTCTGTCCACCTTGTCGAGTCCTCTCAGTATTTTATATGTCGTTATCATGTCCCCCCTATCTCTCCTGTCCTCCAGTGTCGTCATGTCGATTTCCCTTAACCTCTCCTCGTAGGACATGTCCCTTAGCTTCGAGACTAGTCTTGCTGCAAACCTTTGCACTTTCTCTAGTTTCTTCACGTGCTTGGCTAGGTGTGGGTTCCAAACTGGTGCCGCATACTCCAATATGGGCCTAACGTACACGGTGTACAGGGTTCTGAATGATTCCTTATTAAGATGTCAGAATGCTGTTCTTGGGTTTGCTAGGCGCCCGTATGCTGCAGCAGTTATTTGGTTGATGTGCGCTTCAGGAGATGTGCCTGGTGTTATACTCACCCCAAGATCCTTTACCGTGAGTGAGGACTGTACTCCATCTGCGATCTTCTTTGCCCTTCCACAATCTTCATGACTTTGCAATTGGTGGGGTTGAACTCCAGGAGCCAGTTTCTGGACCAGGTCTGCAGCCTGTCCAGATCCCTTTGTAGTTCTGCCTGATCCTCGTCCGATTGAATTCTCATCAACTTGACATCATCTGCAAACAGGGACACCTCTGAGTCTATTCCTTCCGTCATGTCGTTCACAAATACCAGGAACGGCACCGGTCCTAGGACTGACCCCTGTGGAACCCCGCTCGTCACAGGCGCCCACTCTGACACCTCGCCACATACCATGACTCGCTGTTGTCTTCCTGACAGGTATTCCCTGATCCATTGTGTGTGTGTGTGTGTGTGTGTGTGTGTGTGTGTGTGTGTGTGTGTGTGTGTGTGTGTGTGTGCATGTGTGCGGTAGGTATAGGCGTTTGTGAGTGAAATGATTTTATTGGGGTGAATATGTTGCTGCGGGAGTTAATAAGACAAAGATTCTGTGGAGCTGAGTGAGTTAGTGAGCAATAGTAACATCTTGTAAGATTCTGAACGTCTTATCTCCCCACAGATGCAGTCACTTAGTGTCTTATCTCCCCACAGATGCAGCTACTAAGTGTCTCATCTCCCCACAGATGCACCCACTGAGTGTCTTATCTCCCCTCAGATGCAGCCACTGAGTGTCTTACCTCTCCACAAATGCAAGTACTAAGTGTCTCTATTTCCCCACAGATGCATCCACTGAGCTTGTGTGAGAGGCAGAGAGCCGACGGCTTCGACTATGAGTTTGGTTGGGTAGGCTTCCTCAAGCCTGACCGAGTACCAGGCTTGCCCAAGACGTGCAGCTCTGTCTATGAGATGGTGAGTGTTATGGGGTGTTGTTATGGGATATTATACTTCTATGGTAGGGCAAGTGAGGGGAGTTTTTACAGTATACTTCCTTGGGAGTCAAGAGGAGGCAGATGTTATGGTGTCAGGATGGTATGATGTCGGGGAAAGCAAGAGGCAGCAGACTCGACTCTTGGAAAATCCTAGAGAGACGGGTTCCTAATCTTCACGCAGCAGGTAGCAGCGTTATGGTGTCGAGGGTGGCAAGTGAATAACGAGAGCCATTACTTTTGTTACTCAGTGTAGTCAGTAAGAATGTGACATATCTAGCAGTTGTTGTGTGTCACATTATCAGGCAGGATAACTTCTGACGACTTGTTGGCAGACAAGGTGGGTGTGGCGTGTGTCACATTATCAGGCAGGATAACTTCTGACGACTTGTTGGCAGACAAGGTGGGTGTGGCGTGTGTCACATTATCAGGCAGGATAACTCCTGACCACTTGTTGGCAGACAAGGTGGGTGTGGCGTGTGTCACATCATCAGGCAGGATAACTCCTGACCACTTGTTGGCAGACAAGGTGGGTGTGGCGTGTGTCACATCATCAGGCAGGATAACTCCTGACCACTTGTTGGCAGACAAGGTGGGTGTGGCGTGTGTCACATCATCAGGCAGGATAACTCCTGACCACTTGTTGGCAGACAAGGTGGCAGCAGTCCTCAGCTTCTTCTCATCAACAAGGATGTTGGTGTTTGCATTGGCTCTCTTTATATGTGTCGTAAATATTCCTGATTGAGATCACTCGCCGCCGGCATCAGTGTGACTGCCTCACTGATAACGATACCATCCCAAGTTTCAAAGACTTCCTGACCCTCCATAAGAACTTGGCTCTCATATTGAAGGCTATTTTAGTAACCTTCTGCCAGCCCTTGTCTTGACGTTGGTGTGTCTAGCGTAATTCCTCGCTCTCACTACACTTTAATAATGTTCTTGTGTGTTGTATTGCGAGAGTATTGTAGTCAGGCAACTTGCAACATTTGGTGACACAGTATGCAACTTGTGTGTAAAAGCATTTTTTCAGATTAGTAAACTTAGAGGGTTAACAACCCTCCCAGTAATTTAAATGATTTATTAGTTGTATACGGATTGTAAATGATTTCTGTATGTGTTCCAGCTGTGTTATCTCTCCTGCCCTGAACGGGGCCGTCAACACTGAACAATAATCTAAACGAGAGAGAATAAGTCATTTGAACAGTGTCACCATTGGCACTATTTCACTTGTTTTGAAAGTTCTCATTTTTATGGCAGTTGTGACATTTGTCTTGCTGTGTTCTTTGAAATAAAGGTCAGCCGACATAATTACTTGCAGATCTTTCACACGTTCCCTTCTTTCTGTTTGGTGCTCCTTTTGTATACAATGTTCCATTTCAGTGCTTAATTCTTTCCATATCTAATCAAGTTGGTATATTACCATTGAAGGTCAGATTTTTGTCCACCTCCCACTGGGAAACTTTTCTTATATCTTCTCGCCCAAGATTTAACCCTTCTTAAATAATAATAATAATAATAATAATAATAATAATTAATTATTATTATTATTGATTGTTTCTATACAGACTATAACTGACAACGGTGACATAATATAGAAAGCCCCTGGTTATGCAGAGCATTTCCCACAACTTAGATTAATTTTGTCCCCCAGGATGCGACCCACACCAGTCGGCTAACACCCAGGTACCTACCATCGGGATACCCGATGTAAGGAAACACGCCCAATGCTTCCACATGTACGGGGGATCGAACCACGGACACTCATGTGTGAGCTAAGTGCGATACCAACCGAACGCACTACTTCTGCTGTAGTAAGAGGTACCATACCACTTACGATCACCTTTGAAGTAGCAGCCAGTCGTAAACTGTTCCTGCCTTAGTGAAAACTTCTGAATCTGTATTTTGATGCTGCCGCCGCCGCTTCACTCTGAGATCAAAGGCGAGCCAACTACGACACCAGAAAATAAGCCTCACCCATAAATCACTGCTAAAAACATGCCCTTTGAATTAAAAAAAGTTAAAAAAAAATGTTTTAAGGTATAAATAGTGTGAGAGAGTTAAGTCAGAGGTATCTGCTACTAAAACATGTGTGAAAAAACTGGTGACTCTGAGAGCGAAGCTTCAGATGAGAGGCGGCAGGTTAGTGCACCACCTTAATAATAATAAATATTATTAAATATTATTAATAATATTAATAATAATTAGTGTATTAGTTCTCGTAGTATTCATGATATTTGTATGTTGAACAAGACAGAAGAAGGAATTTAATATATGAAAACAGTGGAGAATGTGAAGAAATTACCCAGTGAGAAGTAGGTATGTTACTGTCTGGAGGTGGGAAGTACAGTGCCTGTACTCTGAATGATGGGTGGGGATGTTACTGTCTGGAGGTGGGAAGTACAGTGCCTGTACTCTGAATGATGGGTGGGATGTTACTGTCTGGAGGTGGGAAGTACAGTGCCTGTACTCTGAATGATGGGTGGGATGTTACTGTCTGGAGGTGGGAGGTACAGTGCCTGTACTCTGAATGATGGGTGGGGATGTTACTGTCTGGAGGTGGGAAGTACAGTGCCTGTACTCTGAATGATGGGTGGGATGTTACTGTCTGGAGGTGGGAAGTACAGTGCCTGTACTCTGAATGATGGGTGGGATGTTACTGTCTGGAGGTGGGAAGTACAGTGCCTGTACTCTGAATGATGGGTGGGATGTTACTGTCTGGAGGTGGGAAGTACAGTGCCTGTACTCTGAATGATGAGTGGGGATGTTACTGTCTGGAGGTGGGAAGTACAGTGCCTGTACTCTGAATGATGGGTGGGATGTTACTGTCTGGAGGTGGGAAGTACAGTGCCTGTACTCTGAATGATGGGTGGGATGTTACTGTCTGGAGGTGGGAAGTACAGTGCCTGTACTCTGAATGATGGGTGGGGATGTTACTGTCTGGAGGTGGGAAGTACAGTGCCTGTACTCTGAATGATGGGTGGGATGTTACTGTCTGGAGGTGGGAAGTACAGTGCCTGTACTCTGAATGATGGGTGGGGATGTTACTGTCTGGAGGTGGGAAGTACAGTGCCTGTACTCTGAATGATGGGTGGGGATGTTACTGTCTGGAGGTGGGAAGTACAGTGCCTGTACTCTGAATGATGGGTGGGGATGTTACTGTCTGGAGGTGGGAAGTACAGTGCCTGTACTCTGAATGATGGGTGTGGATGTTACTGTCTGGAGGTGGGAAGTACAGTGCCTGTACTCTGAATGATGGGTGGGATGTTACTGTCTGGAGGTGGGAAGTACAGTGCCTGTACTCTGAATGATGGGTGGGATGTTACTGTCTGGAGGTGGGAAGTACAGTGCCTGTACTCTGAATGATGGGTGGGGATGTTACTGTCTGGAGGTGGGAAGTACAGTGCCTGTACTCTGAATGATGGGTGGGATGTTACTGTCTGGAGGTGGGAAGTACAGTGCCTGTACTCTGAATGATGGGTGGGGATGTTACTGTCTGGAGGTGGGAAGTACAGTGCCTGTACTCTGAATGATGGGTGGGGATGTTACTGTCTGGAGGTGGGAAGTACAGTGCCTGTACTCTGAATGATGGGTGGGGATGTTACTGTCTGGAGGTGGGAAGTACAGTGCCTGTACTCTGAATGATGGGTGGGATGTTACTGTCTGGAGGTGGGAAGTACAGTGCCTGTACTCTGAATGATGGGTGGGATGTTACTGTCTGGAGGTGGGAAGTACAGTGCCTGTACTCTGAATGATGGGTGGGGATGTTACTGTCTGGAGGTGGGAAGTACAGTGCCTGTACTCTGAATGATGGGTGTGGATGTTACTGTCTGGAGGTGGGAAGTACAGTGCCTGTACTCTGAATGATGGGTGGGGATGTTACTGTCTGGAGGTGGGAAGTACAGTGCCTGTACTCTGAATGATGGGTGGGGATGTTACTGTCTGGAGGTGGGAGGTACAGTGCCTGTACTCTGAATGATGGGTGGGATGTTACTGTCTGGAGGTGGGAGGTACAGTGCCTGTACTCTGAATGATGGGTGGGGATGTTACTGTCTGGAGGTGGGAAGTACAGTGCCTGTACTCTGAATGATGGGTGGGGATGTTACTGTCTGGAGGTGGGAGGTACAGTGCCTGTACTCTGAATGATGGGTGGGGATGTTACTGTCTGGAGGTGGGAAGTACAGTGCCTGTACTCTGAATGATGGGTGGGATGTTACTGTCTGGGGGTGGGAAGTACAGTGCCTGTACTCTGAATGATGGGTGGGATGTTACTGTCTGGAGGTGGGAAGTACAGTGCCTGTACTCTGAATGATGGGTGGGATGTTACTGTCTGGGGGTGGGAAGTACAGTGCCTGTACTCTGAATGATGGGTGGGATGTTACTGTCTGGGGGTGGGAAGTACAGTGCCTGTACTCTGAATGATGGGTGGGGATGTTACTGTCTGGGGGTGGGAAGTACAGTGCCTGTACTCTGAATGATGGGTGGGATGTTACTGTCTGGGGGTGGGAAGTACAGTGCCTGTACTCTGAATGATGGGTGGGGATGTTACTGTCTGGGGGTGGGAAGTACAGTGCCTGTACTCTGAATGATGGGTGGGGATGTTACTGTCTGGAGGTGGGAAGTACAGTGCCTGTACTCTGAATGATGGGTGGGATGTTACTGTCTGGAGGTGGGAAGTACAGTGCCTGTACTCTGAATGATGGGTGGGGATGTTACTGTCTGGAGGTGGGAAGTACAGTGCCTGTACTCTGAATGATGGGTGGGGATGTTACTGTCTGGAGGTGGGAAGTACAGTGCCTGTACTCTGAATGATGGGTGGTGATGTTACTGTCTGGAGGTGGGAAGTACAGTGCCTGTACTCTGAATGATGGGTGGGGATGTTACTGTCTGGAGGTGGGAAGTACAGTGCCTGTACTCTGAATGATGGGTGGGGATGTTACTGTCTGGAGGTGGGAAGTACAGTGCCTGTACTCTGAATGATGGGTGTGGATGTTACTGTCTGGAGGTGGGAAGTACAGTGCCTGTACTCTGAATGATGGGTGGGGATGTTACTGTCTGGAGGTGGGAAGTACAGTGCCTGTACTCTGAATGATGGGTGGGATGTTACTGTCTGGAGGTGGGAGGTACAGTGCCTGTACTCTGAATGATGGGTGGGGATGTTACTGTCTGGGGGTGGAAAGTACAGTGCTTGTACTCTGAATGATGGGTGGGGTTGTTACTGTCTGGAGGTGGGAAGTACAGTGCCTGTACCCTGAATGATGGGTGGGGATGTTACTGTCTAGGGGTGGGAAGTACAGTGCCTGTACCCTGAATGATGGGTGGGGATGTTACTGTCTGGGGGTGGGAAGTACAGTGCCTGTACTCTGAATGATGGGTGGGGATGTTACTGTCTGGGGGTGGGAAGTACAGTGCCTGTACCCTGAATGATGGGTGGGGATGTTACTGTCTGGGGGTGGGAAGTACAGTGCCTGTACCCTGAATGATGGGTGGGATGTTACTGTCTGGAGGTGGAAAGTACAGTGCCTGTACCCTGAATGATGGGTGGGGATGTTACTGTCTGGGGGTGGGAAGTACAGTGCCTGTACTCTGAATGATGGGTGGGATGTTACTGTCTGGAGGTGGGAAGTACAGTGCCTGTACTCTGAATGATGGGTGGGATGTTACTGTCTGGGGGTGGGAAGTACAGTGCCTGTACCCTGAATGATGGGTGGGGATGTTACTGTCTGGGGGTGGGAAGTACAGTGCCTGTACCCTGAATGATGAGTGGGGATGTTACTGTCTGGGGGTGGGAAGTACAGTGCCTGTACTCTGAATGATGGGTGGGGATGTTACTGTCTGGGGGTGGGAAGTACAGTGCCTGTACCCTGAATGATGAGTGGGGATGTTACTGTCTGGGGGTGGGAAGTACAGTGCCTGTACTCTGAATGATGGGTGGGGATGTTACTGTCTGGGGGTGGGAAGTACAGTGCCTGTACCCTGAATGATGGGTGGGGATGTTACTGTCTGGGGGTGGGAAGTACAGTGCCTGTACCCTGAATGATGAGTGGGGATGTTACTGTCTAGGGGTGGGAAGTACAGTGCCTGTACTCTGAATGATGGGTGGGGATGTTACTGTCTGGAGGTGGGAAGTACAGTGCTTGCACTCTGAAGGATGGGTGTGGATGTTACTGTTCTGGAGGTGCAAAGTACAGTGCCTGCACTCTGAAGGATGGGTGTGGATGTTACTGTTCTGGAGGTGCAAAGTACAGTGCCTGCACTCTGAAGGATGGGTGTGGATGTTACTGTTCTGGAGGTGCAAAGTACAGTGCCTGCACTCTGAAGGATGGGTGTGGATGTTACTGTTCTGGAGGTGCAAAGTACAGTGCCTGCACTCTGAAGGATGGGTGTGGATGTTACTGTTCTGGAGGTGCAAAGTACAGTGCCTGCACTCTGAAGGATGGGTGTGGATGTTACTGTTCTGGAGGTGCAAAGTACAGTGCCTGTACTCTGAAGGATGAGTGTGGATGTTACAGTAATGGAGGTAGGTAGTACAGTGCCTGTACTCTGAAGGATGGGTGTGGATGTTACAGTAATGGAGGTAGGTAGTACAGTGCCTGTACTCTGAAGGATGAGTGTGGATGTTACAGTAATGGAGGTGGAAAGTACAGTGCCTGCACTCTGAAAGATGAGTGAGGATGTTACAGTAATGGAGGTAGGTAGTACAGTGCCTGTACTCTGAAGGATGAGTGTGGATGTTACAGTAATGGAGGTGGAAAGTACAGTGCCTGCACTCTGAAAGATGAGTGAGGATGTCGTAGTATAGAGTCTCAACTGATCTATGATATCAGCACACTTGTGGCAAGACACTGGACTGGATGATTGATGGTCACCTTACCTTGGTGGGACACGGCCAGTGTGTGGTAACACTTCTCCCAGTTGACCTTGCTTGTGTGTGTGTGTGGGGGGGGGGGTCTTCATGTTGCTGTGGTAATGACACATGAGGTGTTAAGTGGTGGTTGTAGGAAAGGTGATGGTGGTTGAAATGGTGGTAGTGGTGGTTGTTATGCTTACGTCTATAGTAATAATGGTTATGTTATTAAATTGTTGCAGGTTGCCACAGTTGTTGCAGGTTGCCACAGTTGTTGCAGGTTGCCACAGTTGTTGCAGGTTGCCACAGTTGTTGCAGGTTGCCACAGTTGTTGCAGGTTGCCACAGTTGGAAGGCAGACTAGCTGCCGTGTCGGCGTCATCAAAGGTGACACTACACCTGCCAGGTGACGCTGCTCTTCTGTACAAGCAACTTTCTCATTTAATTCATTTTCCTTCATTGCGTGGGCGGAGTGTGTTATGGTAGCGGGAGTGGTGGGCGGGGAGGGTGGGTGTTTGTGGTGGGCGGGGAGGGTGAGTGTTTGTGGTGGGCGGGGAGGGTGGGTGTTTGTGGTGGGCGGGGAGGGTGAGTGTTTGTGGTGGGCGGGGAGGGTGGGTGTTTGTGGTGGGCGGGAAGGGTGGGTGTTTGTGGTGGGCGGGGAGGGTGGGTGTTTGTGGTGGGCGGGGAGGGTGGGTGGGTGTGGTGGGCGGGAAGGGTGGGTGGGCGTGGTGTGCGGGAAGGGTGGGTGGGTGTGGTGGACGGGGAGGGTTTGTGGGTGTGGTTGGCGGGAAGGGTGGGTGGGTGTGGTGGGCGGGGAGGGTGGGTGGGTGTGGTGGGCGGAGTGCTATGGTAGCGGGAGTGGTGGGCGGGGAGGGTGGGTGGTAGTTGTGGGCGTGGGGGTCGGTGGGAGTGGTGGGCGGGGAGGGTGGGTGCGTGTGGTGGGCGGGGAGGGTGGGTGGGTGTGGTGGGCGGGAAGGGTGGGTGGGTGTGGTTGGCTTGAAGGGTGGGTGTGGTGGGCGGGGAGGGTGGGTGGGTGTGGTGGGCGGGGTGGGTGGGTGGGTGTGGTGGGCGGGGAGGGTGGGTGTTGTGGGCGGGAAGGGTGGGTGGGTGTGGTGGGCGGGAAGGGTGGGTGGGTGTGGTGGGCGGGGAGGGTGGGTGGGTGTGGTGGGCGGGGAGGGTGGGTGGGTGTGGTGGGCGGGAAGGGTGGGTGGGTGTGGCGGGAGGGTGGGTGGGTGTGGTGAGCGGGAGGGTGGGTGGGTGTGGCGGGCGGGAGGGTGGGTGGGTGTGGTGAGCGGGAGGGTGGGTGGGTGTGGTTGGCGGAAAGTGTAGGTGGGGGTGGGCGGGAAGGGTATGTGGGTGTGGTGGGCGGGGAGGGTGGGTGGGCGTTGGGCGGGGAGAGTGGGTGGGTGTGGTGGGCGGGGATGGTGGGTGGGTGTGGTGAGCGGGGAGGGTGGGTGGGTGTGGCGGGCGGGAGGGTGGGTGGGTGTGGTTGGCGGAAAGTGTAGGTGGGGGTGGGCGGGAAGGGTGGGTGGGAGTGGGCGGGGATGGTGGGTGGGTGTGGTGGGTGGGAAGGGTGGGTGGGTGTGGTGGGCGGGAAGGGTGGGTGTGTTTGGTGGGCGGGAGGGTGGGTGGGTGTTGTGGGCGGGGAGGGTGGGTGGGTGTGGTGGGCGGGGAGGGTGGGTGGGTGTGGTGTGCGGGGAGGGTGGGTGGGTGTGGTGGGCGGGGAAGGTGGGTGGGTGTGGTGGGCGGGGAAGGTGGGTGGGTGTGGTGGGCGGGGAGGGTGGGTGGGTGTGGTGGGCGGGGAGGGTGGGTGGGTGTGGGGGGCGGGGAGGGTGGGTGGGTGTGGTGGGCGGGGACGGTGGGTGGGGGTGGTGGGCGGGGAGGGTGGGTGGGTGTGGTGGGCGGGGAAGGTGGGTGGGTGTGGTGGGCGGGGAAGGTGGGTGGGTGTGGTGGGCGGGGAAGGTGGGTGGGTGTGGTGGGCGGGGAAGGTGGGTGGGTGTGGTGGGCGGGGAAGGTGGGTGGGTGTGGTGGGCGGGGAAATTGGGTGGGTGTGGTGGGCGGGGAGGGTGGGTGGGTGTGGTGGGCGGGGAGGGTGGGTGGGTGTGGTGGGCGGGGAAGGTGGGTGGGTGTGGTGGGCGGGGAGGGTGGGTGGGTGTGGTGGGCGGGGAGGGTGGGTGGGTGTGGTGGGCGGGGAAGGTGGGTGGGTGTGGTGGGCGGGGAGGGTGGGTGGGTGTGGTGGGCGGGGAGGGTGGGTGGGTGTGGTGGGCGGGGAAGGTGGGTGGGTGTGGTGGGCGGGGAAGGTGGGTGGGTGTGGTGGGCGGGGAAGGTGGGTGGGTGTGGTGGGCGGGGAAGGTGGGTGGGTGTGGTGGGCGGGGAGGGTGGGTGGGTGTGGTGGGCGGGAAGGGTGGGTGTGTTTGGTGGGCGGGAGGGTGGGTGGGTGTTGTGGGCGGGGAGGGTGGGTGGGTGTGGTGGGCGGGGAGGGTGGGTGGGTGTGGTGGGCGGGGAAGGTGGGTGGGTGTGGTGGGCGGGGAAGGTGGGTGGGTGTGGTGGGCGGGGAAGGTGGGTGGGTGTGGTGGGCGGGGAAGGTGGGTGGGTGTGGTGGGCGGGGAGGGTGGGTGGGTGTGGTGGGCGGGGAGGGTGGGTGGGTGTGGTGGGCGGGGAAGGTGGGTGGGTGTGGTGGGCGGGGAAGGTGGGTGGGTGTGGTGGGCGGGGAGGGTGGGTGGGTGTGGTGGGCGGGGAGGGTGGGTGGGTGTGGTGGGCGGGGAGGGTGGGTGGGTGTGGTGGGCGGGGAAGGTGGGTGGGTGTGGTGGGCGGGGAGGGTGGGTGGGTGTGGTGGGCGGGGAAGGTGGGTGGGTGTGGTGGGCGGGGAAGGTGGGTGGGTGTGGTGGGCGGGGAAGGTGGGTGGGTGTGGTGGGCGGGGAAGGTGGGTGGGTGTGGTGGGCGGGGAAGGTGGGTGGGTGTGGTGGGCGGGGAGGGTGGGTGGGTGTGGTGGGCGGGGAGGGTGGGTGGGTGTGGTGGGCGGGGAAGGTGGGTGGGTGTGGTGGGCGGGGAGGGTGGGTGGGTGTGGTGGGCGGGGAAGGTGGGGGGGTGTGGTGGGCGGGGAAGGTGGGTGGGTGTGGTGGGCGGGGAGGGTGGGTGGGTGTGGTGGGCGGGGAGGGTGGGTGGGTGTGGTGGGCGGGGAGGGTGGGTGGGTGTGGTGGGCGGGGAAGGTGGGTGGGTGTGGTGGGCGGGGAGGGTGGGTGGGTGTGGTGGGCGGGGAAGGTGGGTGGGTGTGGTGGGCGGGGAAGGTGGGTGGGTGTGGTGGGCGGGGAAGGTGGGTGGGTGTGGTGGGCGGGGAAGGTGGGTGGGTGTGGTGGGCGGGGAAGGTGGGTGGGTGTGGTGGGCGGGGAAGGTGGGTGGGTGTGGTGGGCGGGGAGGGTGGGTGGGTGTGGTGGGCGGGGAGGGTGGGTGGGTGTGGTGGGCGGGGAAGGTGGGTGGGTGTGGTGGGCGGGGAAGGTGGGTGGGTGTGGTGGGCGGTGAGGGTGGGTGGGTGTGGTGGGCGGGGAGGGTGGGTGGGTGTGGTGGGCGGGGAAGGTGGGTGGGTGTGGTGGGCGGGGAAGGTGGGTGGGTGTGGTGGGCGGTGAGGGTGGGTGGGTGTGGTGGGCGGGGAGGGTGGGTGGGTGTGGTGGGCGGGGAGGGTGGGTGGGTGTGGTGGGCGGGGAGGGTGGGTGGGTGTGGTGGGCGGGGAAGGTGGGTGGGTGTGGTGGGCGGGGAAGGTGGGTGGGTGTGGTGGGCGGTGAGGGTGGGTGGGTGTGGTGGGCGGGGAGGGTGGGTGGGTGTGGTGGGCGGGGAGGGTGGGTGGGTGTGGTGGGCGGTGAGGGTGGGTGGGTGTGGTGGGCGGGGAGGGTGGGTGGGTGTGGTGGGCGGGGAAGGTGGGTGGGTGTGGTGGGCGGGGAGGGTGGGTGGGTGTGGTGGGCGGGGAAGGTGGATGAAAAAGATATATTATGTGTATACAAAAAGTTGGATTAATGTTACGTTTTGTTTCTAAGTTTCCGCCGCCGCTGATGTCTTATTTTTGTCAGGGAAACCCGACCAGAACAACGAAATATGACAGGGAAACCCGACCAGAACAACGAAATATGACAGGGAAACCCGACCAGAACAACGAAATATGACAGAGAAACCCGACCAGAACAACGAAATATGACAGAGAAACCCGACCAGAACAACGAAATATGACAGGGAAACCCGACCAGAACAACGAAATATGACAGGGAAACCCGACCAGAACAACGAAATATGACAGAGAAACCCGACCAGAACAACGAAATATGACAGAGAAACCCGACCAGAACAACGAAATATGACAGGGAAACCCGACCAGAACAACGAAATATGACAGGGAAACCCGACCAGAACAACGAAATATGACAGAGAAACCCGACCAGAACAACGAAATATGACAGAGAAACCCGACCAGAACAACGAAATATGACAGAGAAACCCGACCAGAACAACGAAATATGACAGAGAAACCCGACCAGAACAACGAAATATGACAGGGAAACCTGTACCTTCACGTACACGGGGTTAGTGCATGTCAGCGCCACCTGTGTGCCAGTGTTCGTACCTTCACGTACACGGGGTTAGTGCACGTCAGCGCCACCTGTGTTCCAGTGTTCGTACCTTCACGTACACGGGGTTAGTGCACGTCAGCGCCACCTGTGTTCCAGTGTTCGTACCTTCACGTACCCGGGGTTAGTGCACGTCAGCGCCACCTGTGTTCCAGTGTTCGTACCTTCACGTACACGGGGTTAGTGCACGTCAGCGCCACCTGTGTTCCAGTGTTCGTACCTTCACGTACACGGGGTTAGTGCACGTCAGCGCCACCTGTGTGCCAGTGTTCGTACCTTCACGTACCCGGGGTTAGTGCACGTCAGCGCCACCTGTGTTCCAGTGTTCGTACCTTCACGTACACGGGGTTAGTGCACGTCAGCGCCACCTGTGTGCCAGTGTTCGTACCTTCACGTACACGGGGTTAGTGCACGTCAGCGCCACCTGTGTTCCAGTGTTCGTACCTTCACGTACACGGGGTTAGTGCACGTCAGAGCCACCTGTGTTCCAGTGTTCGTACCTTCACGTACACGGGGTTAGTGCACGTCAGCGCCACCTGTGTGCCAGTGTTCGTCCCTTCACGTACACGGGGTTAGTGCACGTCAGCGCCACCTGTGTTCCAGTGTTCGTACCTTCACGTACACGGGGTTAGTGCACGTCAGCGCCACCTGTGTGCCAGTGTTCGTACCTTCACGTACACGGGGTTAGTGCACGTCAGCGCCACCTGTGTTCCAGTGTTCGTACCTTCACGTACACGGGGTTAGTGCACGTCAGCGCCACCTGTGTTCCAGTGTTCGTACCTTCACGTACACGGGGTTAGTGCACGTCAGCGCCACCTGTGTGCCAGTGTTCGTACCTTCACGTACACGGGGTTAGTGCACGTCAGCGCCACCTGTGTTCCAGTGTTCGTACCTTCACGTACACGGGGTTAGTGCACGTCAGAGCCACCTGTGTTCCAGTGTTCGTACCTTCACGTACACGGGGTTAGTGCACGTCAGCGCCACCTGTGTGCCAGTGTTCGTCCCTTCACGTACACGGGGTTAGTGCACGTCAGCGCCACCTGTGTTCCAGTGTTCGTACCTTCACGTACACGGGGTTAGTGCACGTCAGCGCCACCTGTGTGCCAGTGTTCGTACCTTCACGTACACGGGGTTAGTGCACGTCAGCGCCACCTGTGTTCCAGTGTTCGTACCTTCACGTACACGGGGTTAGTGCACGTCAGCGCCACCTGTGTTCCAGTGTTCGTACCTTCACGTACACGGGGTTAGTGCACGTCAGCGCCACCTGTGTTCCAGTGTTCGTACCTTCACGTACACGGGGTTAGTGCACGTCAGCGCCACCTGTGTTCCAGTGTTCGTACCTTCACGTACACGGGGTTAGTGCACGTCAGCGCCACCTGTGTTCCAGTGTTCGTACCTTCACGTACCCGGGGTTAGTGCACGTCAGCGCCACCTGTGTTCCAGTGTTCGCACCTTCACGTACACGGGGTTAGTGCACGTCAGAGCCACCTGTGTTCCAGTGTTCGTACCTTCACGTACACGGGGTTAATGCACGTCAGCGCCACCTGTGTTCCAGTGTTCGTACCTTCACGTACACGGGGTTAGTGCACGTCAGCGCCACCTGTGTTCCAGTGTTCGCACCTTCACGTACACGGGGTTAGTGCACGTCATCGCCACCTGTGTTCCAGTGTTCGTACCTTCACGTTCCCGGGGTTAGTGCACGTCAGAGCCACCTGTGTTCCAGTGTTCGTACCTTCACGTACACGGGGTTAGTGCACGTCAGCGCCACCTGTGTTCCAGTGTTCGTACCTTCACGTACACGGGGTTAGTGCACGTCAGCGCCACCTGTGTTCCAGTGTTCGTACCTTCACGTACCCGGGGTTAGTGCACGTCAGCGCCACCTGTGTTCCAGTGTTCGCACCTTCACGTACACGGGGTTAGTGCACGTCAGCGCCACCTGTGTTCCAGTGTTCGTACCTTCACGTACACGGGGTTAGTGCACGTCAGCGCCACCTGTGTGCCAGTGTTCGTACCTTCACGTCCACGGGGTTAGTGCACGTCAGCGCCATCTGTGTTCCAATGTTCGTACCTTCACGTACACGGGGTTAGTGCACGTCAGCGCCACCTGTGTTCCAGTGTTCGTACCTTCACGTACACGGGGTTAGTGCACGTCAGCGCCACCTGTGTTCCAGTGTTCGTACCTTCACGTACACGGGGTTAGTGCACGTCAGCGCCACCTGTGTTCCAATGTTCGTACCTTCACGTACACGGGGTTAGTGCACGTCAGCGCCACCTGTGTTCCAGTGTTCGTACCTTCACGTACACGGGGTTAGTGCACGTCGACGCCACCTGTGTTCCAGTGTTCGTACCTTCACGTACACGCGGTTAATGCACGTCAGCGCCACCTGTGTTCCAGTGTTCGTACCTTCACGTACCCGGGGTTAGTGCACGTCAGCGCCACCTGTGTTCCAGTGTTCGTACCTTCACGTACACGGGGTTAGTGCACGTCAGCGCCACCTGTGTGCCAGTGTTCGTACCTTCACGTACACGGGGTTAGTGCACGTCAGCGCCACCTGTGTTCCAGTGTTCGTACCTTCACGTACACGGGGTTAGTGCACGTCAGAGCCACCTGTGTTCCAGTGTTCGTACCTTCACGTACACGGGGTTAGTGCACGTCAGCGCCACCTGTGTGCCAGTGTTCGTCCCTTCACGTACACGGGGTTAGTGCACGTCAGCGCCACCTGTGTTCCAGTGTTCGTACCTTCACGTACACGGGGTTAGTGCACGTCAGCGCCACCTGTGTGCCAGTGTTCGTACCTTCACGTACACGGGGTTAGTGCACGTCAGCGCCACCTGTGTTCCAGTGTTCGTACCTTCACGTACACGGGGTTAGTGCACGTCAGCGCCACCTGTGTTCCAGTGTTCGTACCTTCACGTACACGGGGTTAGTGCACGTCAGCGCCACCTGTGTGCCAGTGTTCGTACCTTCACGTACACGGGGTTAGTGCACGTCAGCGCCACCTGTGTTCCAGTGTTCGTACCTTCACGTACACGGGGTTAGTGCACGTCAGAGCCACCTGTGTTCCAGTGTTCGTACCTTCACGTACACGGGGTTAGTGCACGTCAGCGCCACCTGTGTGCCAGTGTTCGTCCCTTCACGTACACGGGGTTAGTGCACGTCAGCGCCACCTGTGTTCCAGTGTTCGTACCTTCACGTACACGGGGTTAGTGCACGTCAGCGCCACCTGTGTGCCAGTGTTCGTACCTTCACGTACACGGGGTTAGTGCACGTCAGCGCCACCTGTGTTCCAGTGTTCGTACCTTCACGTACACGGGGTTAGTGCACGTCAGCGCCACCTGTGTTCCAGTGTTCGTACCTTCACGTACACGGGGTTAGTGCACGTCAGCGCCACCTGTGTTCCAGTGTTCGTACCTTCACGTACACGGGGTTAGTGCACGTCAGCGCCACCTGTGTTCCAGTGTTCGTACCTTCACGTACACGGGGTTAGTGCACGTCAGCGCCACCTGTGTTCCAGTGTTCGTACCTTCACGTACCCGGGGTTAGTGCACGTCAGCGCCACCTGTGTTCCAGTGTTCGCACCTTCACGTACACGGGGTTAGTGCACGTCAGAGCCACCTGTGTTCCAGTGTTCGTACCTTCACGTACACGGGGTTAATGCACGTCAGCGCCACCTGTGTTCCAGTGTTCGTACCTTCACGTACACGGGGTTAGTGCACGTCAGCGCCACCTGTGTTCCAGTGTTCGCACCTTCACGTACACGGGGTTAGTGCACGTCATCGCCACCTGTGTTCCAGTGTTCGTACCTTCACGTTCCCGGGGTTAGTGCACGTCAGAGCCACCTGTGTTCCAGTGTTCGTACCTTCACGTACACGGGGTTAGTGCACGTCAGCGCCACCTGTGTTCCAGTGTTCGTACCTTCACGTACACGGGGTTAGTGCACGTCAGCGCCACCTGTGTTCCAGTGTTCGTACCTTCACGTACCCGGGGTTAGTGCACGTCAGCGCCACCTGTGTTCCAGTGTTCGCACCTTCACGTACACGGGGTTAGTGCACGTCAGCGCCACCTGTGTTCCAGTGTTCGTACCTTCACGTACACGGGGTTAGTGCACGTCAGCGCCACCTGTGTGCCAGTGTTCGTACCTTCACGTCCACGGGGTTAGTGCACGTCAGCGCCATCTGTGTTCCAATGTTCGTACCTTCACGTACACGGGGTTAGTGCACGTCAGCGCCACCTGTGTTCCAGTGTTCGTACCTTCACGTACACGGGGTTAGTGCACGTCAGCGCCACCTGTGTTCCAGTGTTCGTACCTTCACGTACACGGGGTTAGTGCACGTCAGCGCCACCTGTGTTCCAATGTTCGTACCTTCACGTACACGGGGTTAGTGCACGTCAGCGCCACCTGTGTTCCAGTGTTCGTACCTTCACGTACACGGGGTTAGTGCACGTCGACGCCACCTGTGTTCCAGTGTTCGTACCTTCACGTACACGGGGTTAATGCACGTCAGCGCCACCTGTGTTCCAGTGTTCGTACCTTCACGTACACGGGGTTAGTGCACGTCAGCGCCACCTGTGTTCCAGTGTTCGTACCTTCACGTACACGGGGTTAATGCACGTCAGCGCCACCTGTGTTCCAGTGTTCGTACCTTCACGTACACGGGGTTAGTGCACGTCAGCGCCACCTGTGTTCCAGTGTTCGTACCTTCACGTACACGGGGTTAATGCACGTCAGCGCCACCTGTGTTTCAGTGTTCGTACCTTCACGTACACGGAGTGAGTGCACGTCAGCGCCACCTGTGTTCCAGTGTTCGTACCTTCACGTACACGGGGTTAATGCACGTCAGCGCCACCTGTGTTTCAGTGTTCGTACCTTCACGTACACGGAGTGAGTGCACGTCAGCGCCACCTGTGTTCCAGTGTTCGTACCTTCACGTACACGGGGTTAATGCACGTCAGCGCCACCTGTGTTTCAGTGTTCGTACCTTCACGTACACGGAGTGAGTGCACGTCAGCGCCACCTGTGTTCCAGTGTTCGTACCTTAACGTGCACGTCTGATAGCCTAGAAATTTTCAGTTGTTTTTTGGCTGCTTGGTTGTTTAACTGGTCCAGGAGGATGGTGGAGTAACAAGCATCACCAGCTGTCCCGTCTCACATACTTCACTTACGTAGACAGAAAACAGAACAAAGAGAGAGACGAAAAACAAGACAAAGGTGAGTCTGGGACGGGAAGGAGAGACAACACTACAGTTCCGAGACAGGAGACAT
Organism: Cherax quadricarinatus; assembly: GCF_038502225.1. Lineage (NCBI taxonomy): Eukaryota > Metazoa > Arthropoda > Malacostraca > Decapoda > Parastacidae > Cherax > Cherax quadricarinatus. Next base: position 891,438 of record NC_091363.1, read on the forward strand.
GAACGTGACTCTTATACACTTAGTTTTGCATCTTTCTCTCGTACATGATCTTCCATGTCTCTAGGTGCCTTCTGATCCCTGTGGGTTAACCACTTCCCCGTAAATATAACAACGGTTTAACATCTACTGTACAAGTTTTGTGTGTGTGTGTTTGTGTGAGACGCGGAACTTGTTGCTGTGGTCCTCTAGGCAGAGTAATTGTTTACTGTAGACTAGTCTCTCTCTCTCTCTCTCTGTCTCTCTCTGTCTCTCTCTGTCTCTGTCTCTGTCTGTCTCTGTCTCTCTCTGTCTCTGTCTCTGTCTCTCTCTGTCTCTGTCTCTGTCTCTCTCTGTCTCTCTCTCTCTGTCTCTCTCTCTCTGTCTCTCTCTCTCTCTCTCTCTCTCTCGTGTGTATGTACTCGTGTTAGTGTACAGACTAACATTTTGGGTGTTATTTTGACCGGCCTTGTTGCTCTATGCTCAACTTATTTCTGTATTTTAGTGTTAAAATTAGATAGTTTGGAGAGAATGTGATGGGTCTCAGGCTAGTCATGTAAATTTCGTACTGGGTTTTTGTTTTTCTGTTATGAAGATTGACTTGTATTAACCCTCACACTGTCTGAAGAGGACGAGGGAGAGGGAGAGATAAGTAGAGATAGGTAGAGAGAGCGGAAGATTGGTAGAGAGAGGGAGAAGGAGGGGGGAAGATTGGTAGAGAGAAGGGGGGTAGGGAGAAGGGTGGATTATTCTAGCTTGCTCTCCCTCTCATGTTCTCACCAACAGACTGATATTAGAGAAGTCAAACCAGCTGGGGCAATTAAAGTCAATTACGGCCCTTGCTTCACATGACTCAAACGTCACCCTACACCCTGCTTCTTTGTTACGTAACACTAAGGGAAGTGTACACGAGTACTGTTGTTAACAACTACTACTAACAACCAGTCAACCATGTACCAACCATGTACCAACAAAAGTACCAATCTACCATCAACAACCACTGCCATCAACACAGATATTGGCATGGAAAATATTATTATATAATAAACTTGTTTAGTGTATAGTGTCAATGATGCTACAAGTAGTGTCTCTCTGGCATCCTTCCTGTCTCCCTCTGTTACTTCTCCCTCTTCGTGCCCTTCTACTCATCTCTTCCCTGTCTGTTGCCCAGTCCAACAACTGTCTCCTCCCTGTATCTCGCCTATTTAGCATTCCCCTCTCTTTCCCCCTCCTCCTCTTTCCCCCCCTCCTCTCTCTTTCCCCCTCCTCCCCTCCCTTCCCCTTGATTCCCTTTACGTATTAATCTCCACCACCCTCTCAGCGCCCACCTGTTTGGTACCACCTGACTGTTACTACCTGTATGGTATCACCTGTGTTGTGCCACCTGTCTGGTACCACCTGTCTGGTACCACCTGTCTGGTACCACCTGTCTGGTACCACCTGTCTGGTACCACCTGTCTGGTACCAACTGTCTGGTACCACCTGACTGTTACTACCTGTATGGTATCACCTGTGTTGTGCCACCTGTCTGGTACCACCTGTCTGGTACCAACTGTCTGGTACCAACTGTCTGGTACCACCTGACTGTTACTACCTGTATGGTATCACCTGTGTTGTGCCACCTGTCTGGTACCACCTGTCTGGTACCACCTGTCTGGTACCACCTGTCTGGTACCACCTGTCTGGTACCACCTGTCTGGTACCACCTGTCTGGTACCACCTGTCTGGTACCAACTGTCTGGTACCACCTGACTGTTACTACCTGTATGGTATCACCTGTGTTGTGCCACCTGTCTGGTACCACCTGTCTGGTACCAACTGTCTGGTACCAACTGTCTGGTACCACCTGACTGTTACTACCTGTATGGTATCACCTGTGTTGTGCCACCTGTCTGGTACCACCTGTCTGGTACCACCTGTCTGGTACCACCTGTCTGGTACCAACTGTCTGGTACCAACTGTCTGGTACCAACTGTCTGGTACCACCTGTCTGGTACCAACTGTCTGGTACCACCTGTCTGGTACCAACTGTCTGGTACCACCTGTCTGGTACCACCTGTCTGGTACCAACTGTCTGGTACCACCTGTCCACTACTAACAGCATCATTGGTTGGAAACAGAGTTACAACCAATCAATAATCAACATAATTATCGTAGCCAACAAGTCATGACTGAAGACTTATAAGTCATTGAAACCTTCAGTGTTGCACGTGTTGCATGTGTTGCACGTGTTGCACGTGTTGTACGTGTTGTACGTGTTGCACATGTTGCACGTGTTGCACGTGTTGTACGTGTTGTACGTGTTGCACGTGTTGCACGTGTTGTACGTGTTGTACGTGTTGCACATGTTGCACGTGTTGCACGTGTTGCACGTGTTGCACGTGTTGTACGTGTTGCACGTGTTGCACGTGTTGCACGTGTTGCAACCTCATTGAATACTGAACAAAGTCACTGTTGAAAGATACAATAACTGCAACACTTCAGTTCAGGAAAAGAATTGAAAACATTAGTGAAAAAAGTAAGATTTTTGGGGGAGGGGGGAGGGGGAAGGGGGGGAGGGGGAGGGGGGTGAATGGTTGAATAAGATTATTATAATTATTTAATTTTGATTTTTTTGAAGAAGAATTTAAAATTATTTTTAAATAAAAAATATAGTAAATTTTGTGATAATATCAACAATGTGTTTAAAAAACGTTTGAACAGTTTAACGATTGTAAGAGATTCAGTGGTTGTAAGAGATTCAGTGGTTGAGAAATTCAGTGGTTGTAAGAGATTCAGTGGTTGAGAAAAAAGATTTAACATGATTATTTCAGCAGTAGTTAATTAAAACCAGTGGGTGAGTGGCTGTTATAGATTCTCTCTCTCTCTCCCTACATCTTATCACCTGGTCTCTTCAGTTTTTTCCCTCATCGGGACGTTTGTTGGTCTATCTGTTTCTGGGTCCCTTTGTTCGTGCCTCCCCCTTTTTTTTCTGTTGTCTTTCCCTTCACCAATCAACCAGTCTTATATTACTCTAAAGTTGTTGTGTCTTCTCTTCCTCTTACCAAGAAACCTTTCTCATCTGTTTTCTCCTATTCTTGTATGTGTGTGTAATACAAAAATTGCAAACAAGCGATACAAGATGCAAAACCACGAGGGGGGTTGAATGATAGCTCTAGGCCTTTCGTGTTTCAATCAACACGTCGTCAGGAGCTTGCAGTGTTGCAGAAAAGAGGATGGTCAAACAAATGCTATCACAGGAAGCCTCTTTGTTCCAGTAACGACGCTTCCTCTGATTATATATATATATATATATATATATATATATATATATATATATATATATATATATATATATATATATATATATATATATATATATATTATAACACTGATCTCTGGCTGAAGGAGACTCGAACCTACGAACCTTGGGACAAGGTACGCAGTGCTTTACCAATCTACCCACACTAGACAATACCTTGGCGTGTAGCTAGCGCTACACGTTTGATCCAAGGCAGCCAGCTTTCAGGGAGAAGGCTTACAGCTTTTCATCTCATCCCCTGCATGCATCAGCCTTCCTAGAGATATTAACAATGCAAGGAATTCGCAAGAGCAGGCAAAATACACAAACACTGATATAAGCTGGGAAGATATACTAAGCAACACAGACCCCAACGTATGCCTAGAACAGATTAACTCGGTGGCGCTCGATGTATGTACAAGGCTTATTCCTCTAAGAAAAAGGAGGAGTAGATGTAAAATAGAAAGGGACAGGCGCTCCCTTTACAGGCGACAGAAAATAACAGAGCGGCTAAAAGAGGTCAATATATCTGAAAGGCGTAGGGAGACACTGGTCAGAGAAATAGCAAGCATCGAACTTAAGCTAAAGGAATCTTATAGGAGTCAGGAATCGCGGGAAGAACTAAAAGCCATAAATGAAATCGAAAGAAACCCAAAGTATTTCTTCTCCTATGCCAAATCAAAGTCCAGTATTGGGCCCCTACTTAAACAAGATGGGTCCTACACAGATGACAGCAAGGAAATGAGTGAGCTACTTCAAGTCCCAATATGACTCAGTGTTTAGCAAGCCGCTAACCAGACTGAGAGTCGAAGATCAAAATGAATTTTTTTATGAGAGAGCCACAAAATTTGATTAACACAAGCCTATCCGATGTTATCCTGACGCCAAATGACTTCGAACAGGCGATAAATGACATGCCCATGCACTCTGCCCCAGGGCCAGACTCACGGAACTCCGTGTTCATCAAGAAGCAAG
>NC_091363.1:900668-907641 GCF_038502225.1 Cherax quadricarinatus
GGGACAAAACTGACCTAATTTGCGGGAAATGCTCAGCATAACAAACTACTTTCTATATAGTAGTATGTCATTGATGTCAGCTATGGTCTGTATACCTTGTACATGTACTTGTATACCTTGTACATGTACTTGTATACCTTGTACATGTACTTGTATACCTTGTACATGTATACCTTGTACATGTATACCTTGTACATGTATACCTTGTACATGTATACCTTGTACATGTATATCTTGTACATGTATACCTTGTACATGTACTTGTATACCTTGTACATGTACTTGTATACCTTGTACATGTATACCTTGTACATGTATACCTTGTACATGTATACCTTGTACATGTACTTGTATACCTTGTACATGTATACCTTGTACATGTACTTGTATACCTTGTACATGTACTTGTAGAAATAGATATTATTTATTACTAAGAGAATTATAAATAATCTACAATTGAGTAAATATACGTGAATAAAGTTATTTGTTGACCATAAGAACATTTTCCACTTATCACTAAGAGAAAACACAATAAGTGTCCGGGGCCCAAGACTGTTCAACAGCCTCCCACCAGCAATAAGGGGCATTACGGGAAGACCCCTGGTTGTCTTCAAGAGGGAGCTGGACAGATACCTAAAGACGGTGCCGGATCAGCCGGGCTGTGGTTCGTACGTTGGATTACGTGCAGCCAGCAGTAACAGCCTCGTTGATCAGGCCCTTATCCACCGGGAGGCCTGGTCGTGGACCGGGCCGCGGGGACGTTGATCCCCGGAATGCCCTCCAGGTAGACTCCAGGTAGACTCCAGGTAGACTATAAGCTGTGCCAGGCCTCTGCTTTCTAAACTGCTACTCCACCATTTCTGTATATTTCAGTTTGATTTATTTCCAAACATGTTTACAGTATCAATAATAAGCAACTAGTATACTGCACCGCTTTACAGAACATTGCCGGTTGGGTTGACTTTGATATTTTCAACCTGACATCAGACTCTGGTCTTGCATGTGACACTTTCCTGTTGACATTGTGTTGCTGGTATGTTGTGTTTCAAGTGAAACCTTAGTCACATCCCCTGTCTACACTGTCTACACTACTGTCTACACTACTGTCTGCACTACTGTCTGCACTACTGTCTACACTGTCTACACTACTGTCTGCACTACTGTCTGCACTACTGTCTGCACTACTGTCTACACTACTGTCTGCACTACTGTCCACTACTGTCTACACTACTGTCTGCACTACTGTCTACACTACTGTCTGCACTGTCTGCACTACTGTCTGCACTACTGTCTACACTACTGTCTGCACTACTCCCCCAGTTTACGCTACTGTCTACACTACTCCCCCCAGTCTACACTACTGTCTACACTACTCCCCCCAGTCTACACTACTGTCTACACTGTCTGCACTACTGTCTACACTACCCCAGTTTACGCTACTGTCTGCACTACTCCCCCCAGTCTACACTACTGTCTACACTACTCCCCCCAGTCTACACTACTGTCTACACTACTGTCTACACTGTCTACACTACTGTCTGCACTACCCCAGTTTACGCTACTGTCTACACTACTGTCTACACTGCACTACTGTCTACACTACTCCCCCAGTCTACACTACTGTCTACACTACTGTCTACACTACTGTCTACACTACTGTCTGCACTACTGTCTACCCTACACATTGAGGTATTGAGAAAACACCCGCAAGATGAGAAACAGACACAAATGTTATTTGGAAGTTTTATTGGCGACATTTCGCCCACGCTTTATATCAAGTAACATTTCGCCCACGCAGCGGCTTTATCAGGTAACAGAGATGTTTGTGACAATTAAAACAGCTGACTGCATGTCTCACCAGACACATTGCCACTATTCTCACTCCTTGCACCAAACTTTTCTCATACATGAGAATTAAATATTTTTTATATCTTACAGTAATATAATTTTACACAGCTCCTCAGGGTACAACCGCACAAAAATGTAATATAACAACGTATTAATATTGGTATTTTTTGTTTCGTGTGTTTCCCAATGTGTGGGTTTTTCTTCTGTAATGTTGAGACAGAACCGCGCCTCGTAATCTAAACACATTCTTACCATAGGTTGCTAAAGTTGTTGTGTGTGTTTCATTGATATATTGAGTGTAGTCACTAACAGAACCGTTCATTTCGTTGATGTTACATTTTGTCTCCTAGTCTGTACTGTCTCTGATCCTATCTCCTCCTAGTCTGTACTGCCTCTGATCCTGTCTCCTCCTAGTCTACTGCCTCTGATCCTGTCTCCTCCTAGTCTGTACTGCCTCTGATCCTGTCTCCTCCTAGTCTACTGCCTCTGATCCTATCTCCTCCTAGTCTGTACTGTCTCCTCCTAGTCTGTACTGCCTCTGATCCTGTCTCCTCCTAGTCTACTGCCTCTGATCCTATCTCCTCCTAGTCTGTACTGCCTCTGATCCTGTCTCCTCCTAGTCTACTGCCTCTGATCCTGTCTCCTCCTAGTCTGTACTGCCTCTGATCCTATCTCCTCCTAGTCTGTACTGTCTCTGATCCTATCTCCTCCTAGTCTGTACTGTCTCTGATCCTATCTCCTCCTAGTCTGTACTGTCTCTGATCCTATCTCCTCCTAGTCTGTACTGCCTCTGATCCTATCTCCTCCTAGTCTGTACTGTCTCTGATCCTATCTCCTCCTAGTCTGTACTGTCTCTGATCCTATCTCCTCCTAGTCTGTACTGCCTCTGATCCTATCTCCTCCTAGTCTGTACTGTCTCTGATCCTATCTCCTTCACCCTATTGCATAACCTTCCACTTGTTAGAGAGATGTATATAATGTCAGGAGGTAAGCTGCGTTACCCTCTCACTTCTTGCTCTTTTTACCCTGTGGATCGGATTTTGGTGGGTAGTTGTTAAATACTGTCTCGTAGTTCAGAGGTTGTAGCCCCCTGTTTCGTAGTTCAGAGGTTGTAGCCCCCTGTTCCGTAGTTCAGAGGTTGTAGCCCCCTGTTCCGTAGTTCAGAGGTTGTAGCCCCCTGTTCCGTAGTTCAGAGGTTGTAGCCCCCTGTTCCGTAGTTCAGAGGTTGTAGCCCCCTGTTCCGTAGTTCAGAGGTTGTAGCCCCCTGTTCCAGTCTCGTTAATTGTCAAAAGTTTTCAGTAGTTCATCTCACACTGTGTCCCATTTCTCAGTGTTACTTTTTTTCCTCTTAGCACCACCTCTCCCCATGGTCCAGTAACGCTCTTCCTGTTGTACATGAATGGTATACAATACGGATACCTGCAAGATGGATAATGAAGCATTTGTATTGAAGGATAGACAGGAGGCACTAAACCAAGCCTGCATCACTGACGTCCATCCTGGCCAAAGTAATGAAGTGACAAGAAGAGGATTGTAAATTAGACATGTGCAACATCTGGGTATCATTATTGTAGACGTTTCGCCATCCAGTGGCTTTATCAATACAAATTCAAGGACATAATTGGAAGACAGAAGAACTGAAGCCACTGGATGGCGAAACGTCTACAATAATGATACCCAGATGTTGCACATGTCTAATTTACAATCCTCTTTCTGTCACTTCATACTTTGGCCAGGATGGACGTCAGTGATGCAGGCTTGGTTTAGTGCCTCCTGTCTATCCTTCAATACAAATGCTTCATTATCCATCTTGCAGGTATCCGTCTGTAGCGACTTGAAGATCTTTCCTGTGGACTCGGGCAGTGGCTCTGCTCCGCCTCATTACCAGTGATGTCGCCTTCTATGACTTGTTGCGTCCAGTTTGTTCAGTATTTTCGCTTCTTGCTCCTTGTGTAATATTTTCTAGTGTGGCTTGATATGTCCTGGTTCTTATGTTTCTTGGCATCATTTCTAGTTACTCTATAAATACCTTCCTGAATATTCTGTTTACCTCCTCGCATACCTCTTGTATTCCCTCGCTGTTTATCCTTTTTCCTTCTTCAGTCTTATCCCTCAGTCGTTTGCTCTCTTTTATCATCTTAGGTTGTTTGGGAGCACTTTTAGTTTATTTTAGTCTGTTTAACTGTATATAATTTTCAGTCTGACTGTTACCATGTTTCTCACCCGTGAAGGGTCGTTCCTAAATTTGCTTCATTCGCCGTTTTCTCTTATCCTTTGTGATCTATATTCATCTATATTTCATCCATATACACACTTCTGTTCTTTGTAGCCGTGGTTTAGACATGGATACTGTGTGCGTGTGTGTGTGTGTGTGTGTGTGTGTGTGTGTGTGTGTGTGTGTGTGTGTGTGTGTGCGTGCGCGTGTGCGTGTTCTCAACTAAGAAAATATAATTATTTGTTTTACACAATTATATTACTACAAACTGCTATCATCAGCTTATGCTGCACCTTATTCATCTCTTCCTCTCTAAAATCCTCCCACCATCTTTCTTCCCTCTCATCTTTCTTCAGAACCTCCCTCTCATCTCTCCATCTGTACCACCATGTTTCCCCCACCAGACAACACAGTTACTCCCAGGGACCACCAGACAACACAGTTACTCCCAGGGACCACCAGACAACACAGTTACTCCCAGGAACCACCAGACAACACAGTTACTCCCAGGGACCACCAGACAACACAGTTACTCCCAGGGACCACCAGACAACACAGTTACTCCCAGGGACCACCAGACAACACAGTTCCTCCCAGGGACCACCAGACAACACAGTTCCTCCCAGGGACCACCAGACAACACAGTTACTCCCAGGGACCACCAGACAACAGTTACTCCCAGGGACCACCAGACAACACAGTTCCTCCCAGGGACCACCAGACAACACAGTTACTCCCAGGGACCACCAGACAACACAGTTACTCCCAGGGACCACCAGACAACACAGTTACTCCCAGGGACCACCAGACAACACAGTTACTCCCAGGGACCACCAGACAACACAGTTACTCCCAGGGACCACCAGACAACACAGTTACTCCCAGGGACCACCAGACATCACAGTTCCTCCCAGGGACCACCAGACATCACAGTTCCTCCCAGGGACCACCAGACAACACAGTTCCTCCCAGGGACCACCAGACAACAGTTACTCCCAGGGACCACCAGACAACACAGTTCCTCCCAGGGACCACCAGACAACACAGTTACTCCCAGGGACCACCAGACAACACAGTTACTCCCAGGGACCACCAGACAACACAGTTCCTCCCAGGGACCACCAGACAACACAGTTCCTCCCAGGGACCACCAGACAACACAGTTCCTCCCAGGGACCACCAGACAACACAGTTCCTCCCAGGGACCACCAGACAACACAGTTCCTCCCAGGGACCACCAGACAACAGTTACTCCCAGGGACCACCAGACAACACAGTTACTCCCAGGGACCACCAGACAACACAGTTCCTCCCAGGGACCACCAGACAACACAGTTCCTCCCAGGGACCACCAGACAACACAGTTCCTCCCAGGGACCACCAGACAACACAGTTCCTCCCAGGGACCACCAGACAACACAGTTCCTCCCAGGGACCACCAGACAACACAGTTCCTCCCAGGGACCACCAGACAACACAGTTCCTCCCAGGGACCACCAGACAACACAGTTCCTCCCAGGGACCACCAGACAACACAGTTCCTCCCAGGGACCACCAGACAACACAGTTACTCCCAGGGACCACCAGACAACACAGTTACTCCCAGGGACCACCAGACAACACGGTTCCTCCCAGGGACCACCAGACAACACGGTTCCTCCCAGGGACCACCAGACAACACAGTTCCTCCCAGGGACCACCAGACAACACAGTTCCTCCCAGGGACCACCAGACAACACAGTTCCTCCCAGGGACCACCAGACAACACAGTTCCTCCCAGGGACCACCAGACAACACAGTTCCTCCCAGGGACCACCAGACAACACAGTTCCTCCCAGGGACCACCAGACAACACAGTTCCTCCCAGGGACCACCAGACAACACAGTTACTCCCAGGGACCACCAGACAACACAGTTACTCCCAGGGACCACCAGACAACACAGTTACTCCCAGGGACCACCAGACAACACAGTTCCTCCCAGGGACCACCAGACAACACAGTTCCTCCCAGGGACCACCAGACAACACAGTTACTCCCAGGGACCACCAGACAACACAGTTACTCCCAGGGACCACCAGACAACACAGTTACTCCCAGGGACCACCAGACAACACAGTTCCTCCCAGGGACCACCAGGGACTGCCTCTTGGGGCATTTTTCAATATCATAAATTCATTATATAGGACAGGTCATGCCGCTGTACGCAACACTCGACCCTGAGTTTCGTCCTCATAGAGGCGGGAGCAGCTTGCTCTGTCTGGAGCGGCTAGATCAAAGGGTTTAGATCAGGTGTTGATACATGTGTACCTGTGGAAGGAAGGGGGTTAGTGGTAGGGGGAGAATGGTCTTGTGGAGGGGGAAGCGGGGGGGGGGGGGGAGTAGGGGTTAACTAATATTCCTGGTCTGCAGAGTTTTAATATCCAGCGGTGTATGATGGTTGCTGTCCAGTAGTGCCATATAAAGCGAAGTCTGTTAAACATTTTGCACTTTGGCAGGATTGCCGATCTTTCTGTTTTGTCTGTTGTTGGTTGATTCTGGTAATGCCGTCTACGTTATATGCTTTCTTTTTTTATTTTACTTTTTTTCAGTCCAGGAAACTGTTCTCGAGACCTGTATAACAAGGGGCTTTGCATATAACAGTTTATATAAGTCAGTTATTCTAACTGTATACTGTGTCTCTTTATAGAAATAGTGGTTTGTTTGACTACCTTTACCAGACCTTGGCTGTTTCGTACCTCAGAAAGTTTCCGGTAATTCCGTGTATCCTGCCCCCCCCCCCCTTCTTCCTACATTATTGTTGTTGTATGTGTTGTGTCAGGGTGCTGGCAGGAGGCTGACACAGTACTGTCCTTCCCTTAGTACACAGGTATATATATTGTCAGGCACCATTGTTTTCCTTCCCTCCTGC